>NW_020664545.1:12803211-12832491 GCF_002925995.2 Terrapene triunguis
ATTGGAGGAGGTGGGGGTGCTGGGGGATTGGAGGGGGAACAGGGGCGTGGGGGTCCTGGGTTGGGGGGCTATAATGGAGCCCCAGGGAAGGAGCTGCTGTAGATGTTGCAGGGAGGGGGGGCAGTGCTGGGCGCCCTTCCCCTAGTCTGACCTTGTTAGTCAATCAAGGGCTATAAGAAGGGGGGGGCAGAGCTCCCCATCCTGCCCCTCTCTGCCCGTCTCCCCAGTTCCCCTTTCCTGGGTGTCTCTGTGACTCTCCTGTTGCAGTGACCGCTTGTGTCCCATGCTCAGTGCAGGGCCTGGGAGCCAGGAGGCCTGGATTCTGTTTCTGCCTTAGCCACTGACTCACTGGGTGACCTTGCACAAGTCATTCCCTGCCTCCATGCCCCAGTTTCCCCAGGTTGCAGGAGCCCATGAAGCACTCTGAGAGTGCAGATTGTAATTCACATTATAGTGTTACGCTTTTGAACTTTAGTAGGGTTGTGGATCAGGGCACCTAGCGCTTCATATGAGCATCTTTTATTATATAAATTGAAATAACTCAGTTGGGAAATTCCGCAAGCAACATCCACTCTCCTGGCCTGCACAGAAAAGCAGCTGCTAGTCAGACTGCTAAGTATGAAGTGCTGTGCCAATGTTGCTTTAAATTATTGTATCTCTTGAATATCTTTTCTTTTCGGTGCAGTGTTAAGGTTGCAATTTAAATAACCTTGTTTTGTTTTGCACATTTATCATTTTGCTTCTAGAGGTGATAAGGGAAGTTATTTGACCAGGGTCACACAATGAGCTAGTATGTGAGCTGTGAATAGAACCCAGGAGTCCTGAGCCATCAGAGCAGGAGACAATACTTCCTCCTGAGTGGGAGGTGGGCGCTGGGACCTTATTTCGGCTGGATTGTAGCTTGCTCAGTTGCTGCTGGGTTTGAGGTTTGCTACCTCCAGTTTCCAATAACTTTTCTCCCTGCTGCCCCGTTGCTGAAATGTCCATAATGAAACTTGATTGCACGTTACAGGTGGCCTGGTCTGAGCTGCTTGAGCATTTCCTGG
Organism: Terrapene triunguis; assembly: GCF_002925995.2. Lineage (NCBI taxonomy): Eukaryota > Metazoa > Chordata > Testudines > Emydidae > Terrapene > Terrapene triunguis. The sequence continues at coordinate 12,804,258 of NW_020664545.1, forward strand.
TGCTCTTAGCTGGTGTCTGCAGAAATTGGTCATGTCGCATGGTGCAAAACAGCTGGCCGCTGGGATCTTGTAAGTGTGGCAGGTTCTTTCCCCTTACCAGACAGCAACAGGCCGACTGTTGTTGTGGTCACGGTGATGCTGACAGGCCCCGTAGTGCCTGACAGCAATCAAATCTAGGTAATAGATTCATAGAGCTCAAGCCTGATGGGACCATTAGATCATCTAGTCTGACCTCCTGCACAGCAAGGGCCTGAGACCTTCACCCAGTTACTCCTGGATTGAGCCCAATAGTTTGTTTGGCTAATGCATCTTCCAGAAAGGCAGCCAGCCGTCATCTGAGGACATCAACAAGTGGAGGCTCCCTTGGTTGTTTGTTCCAATGGTTAATCACCCTCTGTTAAAATGTTGGGTCTAATTTGAATTTGCCTGGCTTCAGTTTCCAGCCATTGGTTCTTGGTCTGCCCCTCTCTGCCAGATTAAACGGCCCGTTAGTCCCTGGTATTTTCGCCCCAGGTACGTGAAGGCTGTTATCAAGGCAGCTCTTGATCTTGATGAACTAAACCGATTGAGCTCTTTAAGTCTTCCACTGCAAGGCATTTTTCTAGATCATTTTTGTGGCTCTTTTCTGCACCTTCTCCAATTTTTCAAGAGCCTTTTTAAAATGTGGACCCCAGAACTGGACGCAGAGTTCCAGTGTCGGTCTCACCAGTGCCACATACAGAGGTAAAATCAACTCCCTGCTCCTGCTCGCTACTCCCTGTTTGTACATCCAAGGAACGCATCAAAGATCTTGTTGTCTTAGTGTCGTACTGGGAGCTCATGTTGAGTTGCTTCTCCATTATGACCCCTAAACCCTTTTGGAAACACTGCTTTCTTTGTTCCTAGATGAATAACTTTGCATTTGGTTGTATTAAAATGTGTTTTGTTTGACTGGGCCCTGCTTACCAGGCGCTCCAGATCACTCAGTATGACTGCCCTGTCCTCAGCGTTAGTTACCACTCTGCCGAACTTGGTGTCATGCGCAAACTTTATCGGCGCTGGTTTTATATTTAATTCCAGATCATTGATGAACGTGTTGACTAGCATCAAGTCTAGTACCAGTCCCTCTGAAACCCCACTAGAAACAGCCCTATTTGATGGTGATTCCCCATTGGTAACTGCCCTTTGAGATCTGTCACTTAGCCAGTTCTTAATCCATTTATTGCTTTAGAGAGTGGAGCCTACTAGTTTCTCAATCAGAATGTCATGCAGTAGTCACTCAAATACCTTACCAAAGTCTGTTACAGCTACACCGTTACCTTTATCGGCCAAGCTTGTAATCTCAAAGAATGAAATCAGGCTCGCTGACCGGACCTGTTTTCCATAAACCCATCCTGACTGGCCTTAATTAAGCTCCCATCCATCAGATCTTTATCAATTGAATCATTTGGTATTTTCCGTTATTTTGCACAGGATTGATGTCAGGTTAACAGGCCTGTCGTTATCTGAGTCAGCCCACTTGCACATTTGGAATATTGGTACAACGTTCGCTCTTTTCCAGTCTTCTGGAACTTCCCTGGTATTCCAAGTCGTACTAAAAATTAACATCTCCTCCGAGATCTTCTCAGCCAGCTCTTTTAAGATTCTTAGGTGCAAGTTCGCCAGGCCTGCTTATTTATAAATACTTATCCCTAGCAGATGTTGTTTAACATCCTCCTTAGTTACTAATGGACTCAAAAGTACTTCATCATGCTCATATGATACACGATACCATACTGCCTCTTTCCAAATGCAGAACAGAAATATAAAACCTTTTCTTCATCATCATTAACAGTTTTATTTTCTCCATCTAGTAATGCGTCTGTACTTTTGCTAGGATTTCTTTTGTCCCTATATACTTTAAAAAAATTCCTTCTTATTGTCCTTAGCCTTGCCAGCCATGGATTTTTCCCCGATGTCTTTAGCTTGCCTTATTAATTTTCTGTACTTCATAACTGCTGAGTTATATCTGCTGCTATTTACTTCCCCGTTTTTGCATTTGTCATGGATTGCTTTTTGGTTTCTCATTCCTGCCTTCACTCATCCTGATCCTGTAACTGGACTTGTTTAGGTGGAGCACCACTGGGGTTCCGTGGGGGCATATCTGATTGCGGGAGCTGGGCCCTAGTTTGCTGTTCTGCCTTGGACTGTGGCTTGTGTAAGATGCTCCAGATGAAGGCAAAGCTCTCCTGTATGATGCACCAGCACCAGCCCTTTCCTTCTCTCCATACTGTGCCAGGGAGGGTGGAATGTTGTCTCCAGCCATAGATTAGTGGATGCGCTGGGTACAAGGTCTGATGAATGGCCCTTGGAATTGGTGCCCAGAGGAGTATAACTTTAGATCCAGTTCTCAGTCATGTGAGAACCCTTCTCGTTCTGACTCTTCTCTGCAGCTGTTTGACCTGCCAGCAGAGGGCGTGATTTGGGCTGTAACCTGTGTGCAGGAGTGCCCCAAATTACCCTGGGCCATGCTGGTCTTGGTGGGGTTTGTTGAGCCCCTTAGTTATTACAGTGCTAGCTGGTCCCAGCAAGGGCTGCTGTGGGGAAGGGCGTGGGAGCTCTGGCACTGGGAGGGAGTCGCCATCAGCTACCTCAATCCCAGCTTCTCCCGGTAGGAGTCGCCCTTGTGAAGGGCTGTGGAGAGTGCTGGCTGCGTGGGAAGCTCAGTGCTCCTGCATTCCCAGCCCCTCCCAGCAGGAGGTGCTGAAGGGCGTAGCAGTGTGCACCAGCAATGCCATCCCAGTAGCGTCTCTGCAGTTGCGCTTCAGCCTTTTCCTTCCCCGCAGTGTGACACGAGCTCTCTGGTTGCAGACATGCCCCCGGCAAAGGCCAGCATGGAAACTTCCTGGTCGCCATCAAGCAGGAGAAGGGGGAGATTCCCCGGACCAGCAGCGAGAAGCCCCATGGCGAGGAGGAGGTGAGCCCCTCTGCGATGTAATCTGGCTCTTCTGCTTTCCCGGCCCGCCCTGGGCACAGGATCCCTGCTGTGGCTCGTCCAGGCTCTCCTGCTGGCTTGACTGCAGCCGCACGGGGCTGGGACAGCTGGGTTTACAGCGCTGCAGGGAGCTGCGTTGCTGGGGTTTTGTGCCATAGAAATGCATTTGCTCACCCTGCAGTAGTCCTAGCGTAGCCGTGCAGTGTGCCAGGCTGCCGCAGATGGTACAGGGGCTTGTGGCTGCAGCACGGGGCTGGGAAGAGAGGCCAGGAGTCCTGGCCTCTGGAGGGCTAACTGCAGGGGGCTGCATGGCGCTCTGTCCCTCCCTCCCCCCTGCGGACACAGTCACTTAGTGAGCTCCAGTCCAACATGTTGATTGGTTTCTTTCCCTCCCCTGCCGCGGGGCGACAGCCAGTGAAGAAGAGGGGCTGGCCCAAAGGGAAGAAAAGGAAGAAGATCCTGCCCAATGGCCCCAAGGCCCCAGTGACCGGCTACGTCCGCTTCCTGAATGAACGCCGCGAGCAGATCCGCATGCAGCATCCCGACCTGCCCTTCCCAGAGATCACCAAGATGCTGGGAGCCGAATGGAGCAAACTGCAGCCCACGGACAAACAGGTACTGCGGGAGGTGGGGGGGCGCCCTGAGGTGACACACTCGCGTTAGCCCAGCCACATCCAGCTGGGACCCGGGTCACAGCCACGCTCCAGACCCACTCAGGCTGTTGGGCCGGTCGAGGATTGCACCTCGAGTAGGATAGGCTGCATCTGGACCGGGGTCTGCGGGACATACCCTAATTGGCTGCTGTGCTGTGGGTCTGGGGTCCGTTCCCTTCTGTAATTGTAGGGCATACACGGAGCCCCCTGACTGGCCGCTCAACGAGGCCGGGGTGTCAGCCAGAACTTGTGGCTACCTGATTCAGCTGCCATTGGCATCCAGGGGAGCAGGGCCCTGACTCCTGGAGTCACGCCCTGGAATACTTGCTGGGCCCCTCGCTGGGATCCAGGCTCTGGGGTGGTATTTAGGGCTGCACCTCGCCCCCCTTCCCTGCGCTGTGGGGCGTGCCCACCTGACCCCGGGTGGTTTCAGCGATACCTGGACGAGGCGGAGCGCGAGAAGCAGCAGTACATGAAGGAGCTGCGGGAGTACCAGCAGTCGGAGGCCTACAAGATGTGCACAGAGAAGATCCAGGAGAAGAAGATCAAGAAAGGTTGGTGCTGGGGGCGTGTGGGGCTGGGCTTTGGCAGGGCCCCTGAGCACAGCATGGTGCGCTCTGCCCTGCCCCCCACTGACACTGGGGTGGGGAAGGGGCTGAGAGCGTCCCCCTCGGTGCTGTGGCTGGCAGGGTGGGCCTGGCGCAGCAGGATGAGGTGAGTAACCTCTGACCCCTTTGTGCCCCCAGAGGATGCTGGTTCTGTGTCTGTGAACACTCTGCTGAACGGGCACCCGCACAAGGTAAGGCCCCTGGTGGCTCTGCGAGGGTGGGCAGTGCCCAGGGGAGGGGCTGGGTGCCAGGTGCCAGCTGGGGAAGTGAAGCGGAGGAGCACGGAGCCCCTCATAGAGCATGAGGTGGTAAATCCTGTCCAGCTGCATGGGCCCTGCCAGGGCTGCCACGGGCTGGCGGGTGGCAGTGGTGAAGTGGGGCCTGACTCCGTGCAGGGCTCACTAGGCTGGTGTGAGGCGTGTCCGGCTCGTGCTGTATGGCCCTTCGCTCACTGATGTGTCATGCCCCTCCCTCCCCCTGGTGATGCTGCTTGCTCAGTCCATGTCTGTCCCCCCTGTGCCCACACACCCACTGACCGTGCCAGGGGCTGCCTGTCTGTCCCCTGACACCTCCCTAATGTCCTTCAGGCCGTTGGCAGACTTGCTGCATGTGACCCTGCCCTGGCAGAGGGGCATGAGGGGGGCTTGGCTGCAGACTGGGATTAGACAGAACTGCTCAGCCGTGGCATGTGGAGCTGAGCCTGTAACAGCCGGGGGCGGAGTTATTGTGCATCCTTTAAAATACCCCTTCAGGCTGCCACGGCTGGAGACTATGGCTTGGCCTGGCCTGTTGGGGGAGCCCGGGACTATCGCCCGGCCCGTGCGGGACCCACCAGCTCCCCTGGGGCCATGTGTTGGGACTGGCAGGAGCCCTCCTCGCCCCCCCACTGCCTCCCCCATCCTTGAGCTGAAGCAGAGCAGGGGCCGTGTGTGTGGACCCCAGGGGAGGCAGGAACCCAGCCCAGGCAAAGGGAAGTTCATCCCTCGGGCTAGAGTCGACCTGTCCTGGCCACTGGCCGTTAACCTGCATCTGCTCCCGGCCAGGGCGGGGACTGTGGCGGGGACGGCTTCTCCACGTTTGACGTGCCCATCTTCACCGAGGAGTTCTTGGACCAGAACAAAGGTACCGAGCCTGGAGGAGGGGGGGTTAACTCGGTGGGGCAGTGACCGTCCTGCATTGTGTTTGCACAGCGCCTAGCGCAGTGGGGCTCTCTAGAATACTATCAGCGACACAGCCCAGGCCAGTGCCCAGTGCTCTCGCCTCCCAGCGGGGGGCGGGCCCAGGATCCCTGGTGCAAATAGACCCCTGGGGCTTGCCGTAGCTGATCCCACCCTGGCCCATGTGGCTGGGCAATGCCTGATCCTTCCCAGCAAGCCACATGCAACCCCTAATGCCCCAAGGCGAGTTCAGGGTGGGGGAGTTGCAGTCTGTGGACTTGGCCTGCACCTGCTGATCCTGTCAGCGTCACGGCAGGGTGCCAGGCAGCCCTCGGAACAGAGTCGCTGATCCCAGCATCCTGCCCGGAATTGACTTCCACCTCAGTTCGCCCAGCAGGGACCAGGTGCGGGGGCTGATGGGCCGAGAACACGGGCAGCACCTAGTGCCGTGGGGCCCTGATCCTGGCTGGGGCCTCTGGGCTTTGCCGTAACCAAAGTCGCTGATGGCACCGCTGTGTGAGCCCTGCGTTGGCCCCAGGCCTGTGTCAAGTTGGGGGGAGCTGGCCTCTCCCCCAACCTCTGCACTGACCCTCCCTCCTGTCTGCGGTGGGGCAGCGCGGGAGGCCGAGCTGCGGCGCCTGCGGAAGATGAACACGGAGTTCGAGGAGCAGAACGCCATCCTGCAGAAGCACACGGAGAGCATGAGCTGCGCCAAGGAGAAGCTGGAGCAGGAGCTGGCACTGGAGGAGAGGCAGACGCTGGCCTTGCAGCAGCAGCTCCAGTCCGTCCGGCAGGCCCTGACCACCAACTTCGCTTCTCTCCCCATCCCAGGTGAGCCCAGGAGGCAGAGAGAGGAGGATCATGGGAACACAGCCTAAAGAGATCCCCTCCCTGAGCAGTCCACTGGCTGTCGGCTGGGCTGTCACTAGAAGGGGGTGCCCGGGGGGGGTCTGATACTCTGCATGTGGGGGGTGGCTGGAGATGGAGCCTCAGAAATCTCCCTCCTTTTCCCTCTCATCTCAAAGCACCCCGTGGTGGCACTGAAGAAAGGAGTCTCTTTGGCACCGTGACAGTGTAGCCCCGCCTAGGCTGGAGTGTGGCTGGTTCAGCACGCAGCCAGCAGGTGGGGGCAGAGGGCGGAGAAAGTGTCTGTGGCAGACGCGGCCTTGGCGTGGGGGTCTCCCCAACACGCCCACGTGTGGTAAACTAACTCCGGGGGTGAAGGGCCAGCTGGGGTTGGACCCAGAGGTTGCAGGGGACGAAGGCGTTGGGCCTCAGAGCTGAGCCCTCCGCCCAGCGTAGAAACGCCCTGGAAAGGACCACGGATGAGGCATCCTGCCCCCCTCCATAGAGTGCCAGTCCTGACCCCTACAGGGCTGCCCGGGCATCGCTGCAGCTGGCCTCTGGGGGCATTGGGCTCGGGACTCCAGCCGGGCTCCTGCGCTTTGCTAACCAGGTCCCGTCCCTAGGCACCGGAGAGACCCCCACGCTGGGCACCCTGGATTTCTACATGGCCAAACTGCACAGCGCCATTGAGAGCAACCCGCTCCAGCACGAGAAGCTGGTCGTGCGCATCAAGGAGATCCTCTCCCGGATAGCCAGGTGAGCGGGGGGCTCTTCCCTGCCAGACCTGAGGGCGGGGAGCTGCAGGGTTCGGTGACTGGTGGGGCTGGGACCCGCCTGGCCTGGGCATTGGCCATGGCAGCTCTGGGCTGATCCTGGCAGGTGCTCAGTACCTCTGTGGGTGAGAGAGAATTGGTGCCGGGGGGAAGGGGGGGGGGAGTCAGATCTCGGCAGGCAAGAGGAGGATGTGGTGGGATCGACCCAGGCTGCCCTGATGCTTGGCTTCTCCCTGGACCATTCTGGGGGGAGATGAGGGAGGCATGTAGGTCCCCTACAGCATGTCACACCCCGGTGTGGTGGTGTCGGTTGGGAAACCCCTGGTGCCAGGGGCTGCGGGGGGATCTTTGCTGCATGGCTGTGCTTTGCCTAGGCCCCAAGCCTGTTCTGACAGCCCCTCGCAGCCAACCACCCCTTCTTGGGACGCAGTTAGAACAGCCCAGACACCCCCAGGGCACCCACAGGCCAGCTCAGGGCTGAGCAGACCTGTGACTGGAAGGGTCCATGTGTGGGCTTGTAACTCCACATTTTGGGGCCCACGTGGCCAGGGGAGGCCCCCATTTTAAATGGCAACTGTGGGGCGGGGGTATGTCCTGGGGTCGCTCCCCGCTCTTCCCCGTCTCACTGACGTAGGGCACAGGGAGTGGCATGCTGACCGCTAGAGCTGTCCTGAGCTCCTGCTCGCTGGCTGGAGCCGGCCCTGCCTGGCAGGGACTGGACGTGGCCGCTGCCCCACAGCTGCCCGGTGACTCGTGTGAAGTGGGCTGCTGGCTCTGGCTCAGTTTCCTGGGGCAGGTGTCTGCGTTGCAGCTTCTGCCCCTGGGGTGAACTGTCGCCCGTGTGGGCAGTCTCATGGAGACCGAAATCCCCCTGTCTCCCTCGGGGCCATCCCCAGGGTGGGCTGGAGGCAGGCTCGTGTGGCAGTGAATTGGGCACTGCCTGTTCTGGGGAGGAACAGCCCCTCCGGCCCCACACCACTGCTTCCCCACCCCCCGAGCTGCTGAATGAGCCGAGAGTGCCTAAGCAAGCTGTGTTTTTCCTTCCTGTTTTTAGTGAACACTTATGAAAGGCCTGGTGTGTCCTGCGGCCCAGCGCTGACATGGACTGGGACCCTCAGCCACCTCCTCCCACCCGCCCTGACACCTGGAATCCGCTGGAGCCTTGCGGCTCAGCACCTCCGCCTTGCACAGATCTTTGCTGGAGAAGGGCTTTGAGCGGGTTGAGTAACTCTTGGTCCTTCCGTGCAGCTGAGAACTGTGGGCCAGGCCCCCGTGAGGCCTTGGGGGGCAGGCCGCCAAGCAGGGACAGCAAGGCAGCTTGCGGGGTCACTTCTCGGCTCCTCCTGCGCCCCTGGCTCGCTGACTGCCAGGGCTGGGGCTCAGTGCAGCGCCCCGGAGGCATGACTGCATGCGCTGCAGGCTCCACCTGCCCCATTGCAAGCTGGCCCTCGATTCTCCAGCGATGCTGGAAATCCTGCAGCAGCTGCGTTAAATTAAACCACACAGCCTTAAAGCTGACCAGAAGCTGCCCCCGGCCGCTCACTGTGACAGTAAATCAGGTGTGTCTCGGGCTGGCCCCACCCTCCAGTTGTCAAGGTGACAGAGAAGTCTGTTTTGCCAAGGCAAGGCAGAAGCGCTCGTCGCTGGGAGGGTGCTGGTGTAGACCAGGCACTGCTGTCCTTACCCCTGTGTCACCTAGACCTGCACTGAGCAGAAGAGGACACAGCAATGATAAGGCCACTGTCCTGCCCATGTTAGTGCAACTTCCCCTAAAACGGCATCAGTGTTCAGGCAAAAATAGATGGGTTCCCTCTTCCCCCCACACAAAAAATGTCTAGTGTAAACCCAGCCCAAGCTATCAGCAGTGAAATGGATCAGTGTTGGCCTTTAAACTACCATCATTAGGTTTCAGAGTTAACCAACTGACGTGAAGGGGGCTGTTCACCCCTCTTGGAGCAATTGTTTCAGGCTGTCTGTAGACTCAGGCGTTCACTCTTGAGTCACATGAGGGCTGTCGCTCTTTGAATGCTGTGATCCTGGCACTGTGTGGTGGGGAGGGAGCTCTGCTCCCCTATCCCTAAAATAGCATGGCTGAGTATTATGGGGCTGGCCCTTCCTATCCCTGCTGAGCCCTGCCTGAGGGGGCCTGGGGAAGCCATGTCTGGGGTCAGGCCAGCTCCCTTGTTCTCAGCATGGTGTCCTCTGCCTTAGTAGCTAAGGGGCATGTTTGTAGTGTGGATGGGACAAACTGGGTCAGACCTGTGGCAGGCCCAGCCTGGTCAGTCTGGTTACAGTCCTGCTGCCTGGAACAGGTCCCTGCCTGCATTTGGGTCTGTGGCATAGATGTGCCCTTGTCTAATCTTAGGGTCTGTTTTCACTGCTGAGTTAACCCAGACTCTTACCCCGTGGAACCTCAACCCCCTCCTGTCCACATACAACCCTGTCCCCTGATGTTGGGTGGTGCTCTCAACTCCGGCTAGCTGGCCCGGGTGCCGCTTTCACTCGGCTGGGAACCTGCCCACTTTGCAGTGAGGGTGCAGGCTAAATCACTCAGTGCTGATAGTCCTCCAGCGCCTTTCCACAGTTTCCCCGTGTGCCCAGGAGGACAGACAAGTTCTCCCACAATTCACTGGGAAAGACCCCTAGAGCGGCTCAGCTCACTGCAGCACACAGCACCTGGGAAGAGCCCCTGAAGTCCTAGTGCCACCCAGGTGAGTGCCATGCTGGCGCAGGCATAGTAGCAAGTCAGGCGCTGCTCGCCCTGGCTGGGCCGGCCTGGGTGCAGATCACCTGCGTTACTCTGCAGTGTAGTCCTATCCCACGACATCTCCAGGGTTATCATGTTCAATTCCCTGCCATCCTGTCCTGAGCCCCCAGGGGTCGTGAGGGGCAGAGGCTGCTGAGGGTGGGGAGACAGCACCCATTTACGAGCTCAGGGAAGGTGAGGCAGTGCGGTGGAGAGCTGTGCCCTGGCAGGAGGGCGCCATTCTCTGGGCGTGGGCAGGGGTGGGAGCCCCACTCCATCCTGGCCATTCCTGCAGACATCACACCAGAGATGGCCACTGGGGGCACGTCTACACTACAGTTCAAACCCGCGGATGGACCATGCCAGCTGATTCGGGCTCACAGGGCCTGGGCTACAGGGCTGTGTAATTGTGGTGCAGACGTTCGAGGTGGGAGGGTCCCAGAGCACTGAGCCCGAAAGCCCCTTAGCCCGAGCCCTGCAAGCACAAGTCAGCTGGCCCGGGCCAGCCACGGGCTGTTAATTGCAGTGCAGACGTGGGCTCACCGCTTAACACTTGCCAGTCAGCCATAAAGGCTAGAGACGTGGTCTGGCTCCAAACGTCCTCGCAGCCGGGGACAGGGGGCCTGGCCCGGCTCACACAATTCATTCGTTTTTACAAAGAAGTTGACTGTGACCGAACCTCCGGGTGAGTAGCGAAGAGTCGCTCAGTTCCCTCCTGGAGCCTCCTTCTGTTGGTCTGTCCTGTGAGAGATGGCGCTGGAGCGTGACGCTCTGGGCTGAGGGTTTTAGATCCGATCACAGCACCTCTCCAGGCATTTTGGTGGGCAGAGTAGGGACCAAACTGCTGTGCCAAGGGCAGTGCTGGCAACTTGCCTGCAGCTTCTAGCACCGGGCACTGCCAGCACCGGTCACAGAGAGCAGCAGCTTCCTCTGCAAGGAGGGCTAGGTGTCTGTGGGAGGAGTACGGTGCGCGCTGTGCACTGCGGGTACGTGTGGCAGGATCCCTCCTTCCCTGGGGATGTACCATCTGTGTGTGCTCCCACTTGGAAACGCCTGTCCGCCACCATGGCACCAGCCCCAGCCCTGCTCAGCCAGTAGCACGGTGCTTTTCAGCCTGTGCTCCGCGGACCCCGGGGAGCCGCCGACTGTCTAAGGGCTGGTCCACACTAACCCCCCAGTTCGAACTAAGATACGCAACTTCAGCTACGTGAATAACGTAGCTGAAGTCGAAGTACCTTAGTTCGAACTACAAGGTACTTACCGCGGGTCCACACGCGGCAGGCAGGCTCCCCCGTCGACTTCGCGTACTCCTCTCGCGGAGCAGGAGTACCGGCGTTGACGGCGAGCACTTCTGGGATCGATTTATCGCGTCTAGAGAAGACGCGATAAATCGATCCCAGAAGATAGATTGCTTACCGCCGAACCCGGAGGTAAGTATAGACGTACCCTAAGGGGTCCACGAAAGGGTGCCGTTACCATAGCCCAGTGCTTTTCAGCCAGGGGCCCTCAGACTGTAAGATTTCCAAAGGAGTCTGCATCTCCATTCGAAATTTTGTAGGGGTCCGTAAATGAGAAAAGGTTGCAAACCCCTGGACTAGCAGGTCTGGCTTGGCTGAGAACAGCTGCTCAGTTACAAGGGGCCGTGCCCTGTGGTCAAGGGGCTGGGCCCTGGGAGCTCTGGGTAAACTCCCAGCTCTGCCACAGACCTTGGGCACATCATACCGCTCTCTGCACCTTGCGTTCCTCCAGCAGTGCAGGGGAGAGCGGCTCCCTTTCCTACCTCCCGAGGAGGTGTGAGGCCAGATTCCCCAGTCTCAGCAGGCGGCTGTGGGGGCACCTAGCTACCCCCTCCCCTGTGCTGAGCGCGCTCTGGGAGCTGCACCCACTGGGGCCCGCTGAGCAGCATTTTCAGTGCCTCTTATTCTACGTCACCTGAGTAAGGTCAGTGGCTTAAAAGTACCCCTTGTGCAAGAGCTGCCCTTGTACCTGCAGTGCCCATCTCTGTTCTGCGGAGCTCGGGGATCTCTGTGTCTTAACTCAGTGTCCCCCGGTAAGTGGGGTTAGTCACTGATCTCGATCATGTAATTAGAGAGACTTATTTTCTTACTAGCACTGCTTAACAAAGCACCATTTCCAATGAGCAGTCGCCTCTCCCTTGGGGCTAATGCTCTGTCCGCTATGGAGCGACAGCGAGAACTGCTCTGGTTTATGTACGCGTCTCCATGTTGCGGCCGCAGCCTGCGGTGCCAGGGAGACGTTTCATACAAATAAAAATGGGGTAGAGACCCTGTGTTTCCTGAGTGAAAGTGGTTCAGGGGGAGGGGTGGGATCGTGGGCGAAGTGTGTTGGGTGGGTGTAGGGTGACCAGACAGCAAGTGTGAAAATTGGGACAGCGTGGGGGGTCATAGGAGCCTATATAAGAAAAAGACCCAAAAATGGGGACATCTGGTCACCCTAGGTGGGTGGCTGTAGCAGCACCGCCGTGGTGCCCGCATTGTCACAGAGTGACACCTGGCTACTGGAACAACCGAAATCCTCGCTGGCTTCGGCAGCCCCTGGCTATTCTCCTTTGGCGCGGTGCAAACCTGGGATGCGGGGGCCTGCTCTACATTACAGACAGAACTAAGCTGCCATTTTGCTCCGGTCCCACTACAGCCCCCGTTCCTGAGCTGCTCCTCTGTGGCTGCCGTTATCTCTAGCCCCAGAGCCGGGCACCAAGGGTTTCTTTGGAAGGGCTGGTGCATACCCAGAAAGAAGCCAGTTGTTCTTAGCAGTGCTTGCTCTGAGCTAGCTGCCAGTAGCCTTAGGAATGAGGCTTCTAGCATGTGTCTAGCTTCTTCCGAGGTGAATGACCATGTTTGCGAAGGGCTTTGAAGATGAGCATCCCAGAGGCTGGAGGGTTTTGTGGCTAAAGCCCAGGACTGGGAATTGGCAGATCTGGGCCCCTCCTTGGCTGTGCCACAGACGTCTGTGAGAACTTGGGCAAGACACATGACTTGAGATTAGAGACCTGGCTGCTGGACAAGATCAGGGTGAGGGAAGTGGAGTGTTTGTGAGCAGCATGTGATTCTAGAGCAGAGACAAGTGCCCCTTAGTACATGGATCCATAGACCTTCCAAGTGTCTCAGAACCAGTAATCAGCGCCCAGTTCTGCCACCGCTGTTCACGGGGGTTCGCTCCTGCAGTACTTCCATGCTCCCCGAGTGGATTAGGCCTCGCACTGCCCACTTTGCATGTGGGGAAACTGGAGAACGAGTAAATGACTAAAGCTTCCTTGGCAGGTGGGGACCCCGTCTAAGTGGCTGTCCTGGTGATGCAACACAAATGTCGCCTTGGGACAATGGATGGGTGTCTCCACGATTCCAAATCAATGCGACTCAACTCACATGGCAGAAGAGCCTTTTTATTTTCTCCCAAACTCCCCCTAGGATCTGAAAGTCAAGCTGGGTTCCCCTGCCTCCCTCAGCAGCCCCAGCAATGCTGGTTCTGCAGTAGGACCCCCGCTGTCCCTTTTGCTGGTGCACAAGATGGAGCGGTTCCTGCAGGGCTAAGGACTGGGTGGTGTCAGCCAAGGCAGCAGGTCTGGCATGAAGAGACAGAGCGCAGCCGTGTGAAGTATTTGCCTTATTATTAACCCCCACCCACCCACCCCGAACTCAAAGTTCTTGTTTCGATTTCCTTGGTCTGGGTTTTGCAAAGAGCTCAGCTGCTGCTCTCCCATCCGAGAGGAAACCCCAGCGCTGGACCGGAGACGCTGCCGTCTGATGCAGATAACTTCCACCTTGAGATCAGTGCAGCTTTTCCATGCTTCTGAGTTGAAAAGCCAAACCCACCGCTCTGCCAAGCACTTCAGGCAAAGTCCCCTTTGGGGCAGTTCACCGCGTGGGCTGAAACCAACTGGGAGGGGGGTTGTTTACAAAACTCACTTCTCCAAAGCCATCGCTTTCACACCCTGCTCCTGGTAACACTGGCCAGGGGTCGGCGACACCGCCCAGGGGCTGGTCTCTGTAAGAGGCCTAGGAGTCTGCTCCTGCCTCCGGCCTGGCCTGGCTGGTGCACCAGGAGTGGAGGCTGTTTCAGGGCCCAGCTCTGCCTCTGCATTTCCTGGCCAGGAACGGGGCTGGCAGTGGGGTTTGAACAGCTGCCCGTCTCCGGGGCTCGGGCTGCAGTGCTCCTGGCCAGGGGAAGTATGCAACCCCTGGGAACCTAGCATGGTTCTTTGTTCCCCTTCCCCTCCAGGTGTGTGACTGCTGCTGCCTTGTGCACATACATCCCCAAATTGCTGGTTCAGTCCCTGGCGGTGACCCATCGTCAGTGCTTCAGAAGGTGCTGTTTTTATAGGGTCTCTCTCTCTCTCCTGATGGTAAACACACTCTGGCCGAACAGCCAAATCCCTGTGGCCCCCGTAACCCCTCAGCAAAGCTGCTCTTCCTGGGGGTTTGCTTGCTGGCTCTTCCCACCCCCAGGTCCCTGCAGCTTGGAGCCCTGCCTGCATGGAGGAGAGCTCATCTGACACTCCTCGAATTACCTGCGCTCCGGGATCAGATTCGCTGGGCTGGGAGCTGGAGCCATCTATAATTCAGCAGGGGCAGCTACCATTGTGGCCCTGAAAGCAGGGCGCCAGGATGCTGCGGAGATCAGGCCAGCAAAGCAAGAAGGCTGGCGAGGAGGAGGAGAAGTCCATGGAGAACGGGGTGTCCCCGGAGCAGAGGGCCACAGAGGCCTCGCCTGAAGTAAGGAGAGCTGGGGATGGTGCCCCCGCTGCCTGCTCGCAGCCCTCCCCACGGGTCCGGCCCAGGCTGGTCTTCCACACGCAGCTCGCCCACGGCAGCCCCACGGGCAAGATCGAGGGCTTCACCAACGTGAAGGAGCTGTATGCCAAAATCGCCGAGGTCTTCGACATCTCTCCCACCGAGGTGAGGCAGGAGCAGCGTGGGGGGGGGGGGCAGGGGCTAACCCAGCCGAAGAGCCAGGATACCTGAGCCTGACGCACCTGCGCCAGAGCCGAGGCTCCCCACTGCCCTCGATCTGGGGGGGGAGGGGTCTGCTGTTTGCCTTTGGAGCCCTGCACATTCCAGCTGGCTGGCGCTGGTCACCAGAGGGTTAACGCCAAGCTCTCTGGTTACAGCTGCAGGACACCATGGAGCGTCCGCCTGGGCCTGGGCTGCCTTCCAGGCCCAGGTAATCAGCAATGCGCCAGGGTCCGTCTGGTCGCTGCTGTTCCTGTATGGTCATTACCAAGCCCCCTATGGGCTCTAGTCCCAGCTCCACCGTGACTCTCTGTGACCCTGGGCAAGACATGGCTCCCCTCGGTGCCTCAACTTCCTCACCTTTCCAAAGAGCTACGCCTAGAAGCGACTGCGTAATCAGTATGGGTGATCAGAACTCTGGATGGTCAGTCCCAGGTTTCTTGGCTAAGGAACAATCAGGACCAGTTGGCCCAGGTTTATCTATGCAGTGGCTGTCTGCCTCCCCTATGGGGCTGGGTGCTCTGAGCTGAATGGCGCTAGGAGAGGCACGTTATTCCACGGATTGGGGGGTCAGTAATGGGCTGCTGGACCTCTCACCTCCGATCCAGCCCAGGCGAGTTGTGACACTCACTTGTTACCCTCTGATGCTGCTCAGGAGCGTGCAGGAAATGGGTGTCGCTCTCGTGTGGGCAGAGCTGGGACTGCCCGTTAGCGCCCTTGTGTTGTTCCTGTTCACGCTTAGTTCACTACTCCTGGACAGGGCCACAGGAACCCGTGCTGCTGCGGGTGCCCTCTGGGAGCCTGCCCCTGCCCCTCCATCTTGTCGGGGTCAAGCGTGCGACCTCAGCTGTGGCTCTGGCAGCATAGTGTACGGGAGACACCAGATCCATGTCTCAGAAATTCACCCTAGTTATTCTTTAGTGCATCCTAGAGGCCCCAACCGAACCCAGGGCCTGATTGTGCTGGGCGCTGCACAAACACCGTCAGCCAGGCCCTGTCTCCGAAGAGTGTGAAATCCAAACAAGCCCGACAGAGAAGGATGGTTATCCCCATTTTACAGATGGGGACACTGAGGCACAGAGCAACTAAGAAATTTGCCTGATCTGTCAGTGTCAGGGAATGTACTGAATCCAGTCTGGTTAATTAACCGACAGCCAACCTGCTTCTATAATAAAACAACAAAACCTCATCATGTTTGTGGTTTGAAAATGCACCTAGTTTTGCCCATTCTGAGTTGCAGACCCTGGAGTTCCCGTGAAGTCTGCGTGGGGTTATTCGTTTAGTTTTGCACAGTGATGATCACCCGAAAGGCGTTTGGCTCAGGGTGCTGCTCAGTAATGATGTGGGCTTGTCGCGTGTGGTCGTGGGCCTCCGTTTTCACAAGCGGCTGCAGTCGGGAACGGGAACGTCTCCAACAAACACAAGGCTCGCTTCCCCGATTGGCCCATTTCCCTTTTCTTGAGGCAAACGCCTTTCACATGATCATCAATGCACAAAAATAGATAAAATAAGCCCCAGGACCAGCTTGTTCCCCCCCAGGCAAAAAGCAGAATTCCAAGGTCTGCAACTCAAAATGGGCAAAAAGAGGTAATTTCCCACACGCGGGTGGGGGCACCATGGTTCTGGGTGCTCTGCCCCTCTGGTGCATGCCAGCCGCTGCCTCGCTGAGTTGTCGGGCAGAGTGTGTTCCAAGCTCCCCACCCCGGTGGGCAGAACGGTGAGGGAGCTGCTCTCTGGCAGATCCTCTTCTGCACCCTCAACACCCACAAGGTGGACATGCAGAAGCTGCTGGGGGGCCAGATCGGCCTGGAGGATTTCATCTTCGCACATGTGCGGGGCGAGACCAAGGAGGTGGAGGTGACCAAGACGGAGGATGCGCTGGGGCTGACCATCACCGACAATGGGGCGGGCTATGCCTTCATCAAGGTGGGTGAGGGCCATGGGCTGGAGGGGCCGCAGTGGTGGAGGGGAAATCGTGCCAGGGACACCCCAGAATTATCCATCACGAGGGGTTTGGGTATTTTTAATGGAAAATTGGGGTTTTGGTGAAAAGTGGCTGTCGGCTTCTTGTGAGAAACCTCCAGTCTCTGTTAAAAAACTGCATCTCCGATACCCAAACTGTCTGGAGTTGGGAACCCTGCCATGGTGCCTCCTGGGAGCCGTAGTTTGGATGTTTCATATTCCCATTCGCCTTACTCCCCAGCTGGACTCTATCTCCCATGATGCCTCACCAAGAGGGGAGAGCCTGGTGCATCATGGAAGTAGTAGTCCAACCAGGCAAGCCGGCCCCTAGAGGAGGGTGGGAGCAACAATCACTGAACTGCAACTCCCATGAGGCACCAGGTGGTGTTTCTCAATCAAAATATTTCTGTTTTCTATTTGTTGCTGAAAAGTCAAAACTTGGAGGGGGGGAGCACGGGGACTTTTCAGGTCAGACAGTCCAGGACGGGGCCAGGGGGCGCGGAAGGCTGGTTTCCAGGAGATGGCCCA
The DNA here is from genome assembly GCF_002925995.2 of Terrapene triunguis. Classification (NCBI taxonomy): domain Eukaryota; kingdom Metazoa; phylum Chordata; order Testudines; family Emydidae; genus Terrapene; species Terrapene triunguis. The sequence goes on from NW_020664545.1 coordinate 12,821,454, forward strand.
TGGGGCGGCTCATGCAGTTCGGCCCTGGGACTGCTGAGCCGGGAGCAGAGAGTTTACAGATATTTATTCTCATTAAAATCACCTCCCCACACAATGTAACTGTCCCATTCACTGCACACAGTAGGGAATCTCCCAGCACACGGAGTCAGATGGGGATGAGTGGGGACATGGAAGAAATGGCACCAAACAGAGAGAGCCTCGTTGGAGGAGGCGGCTGAGAGCGCATTGCTGAGAGGCTCTGAGAGCAGGGCTGCTCTAGAGAAGGCAGAGTGGGGGCCTCTGATCTCCCCCTCTCATGGGGTGAGAGCAGGGGTCGTTCAATGACATGGAAAAGCAGAAAATTTGAAACTGATCCAAGGTGATGCCTGTGGAACTCACTGCCACAAGATACCAGGGAGGCCAAGCGCTTGGCAGGACTCAGAAAAGGGTGTGGACATGGCTACAGAGCAGCGGTTCTCAACCTGCAGCCCCCCTGCTTCAGGGCATGAGCCAGCCTCTAGCTGGGGGGTCAGGAGCGACCTGGCCCCAGGACAGGTTACTGTAGGGGCCGGGCTGCCTGCAGGGATTCTCGCACCTTCCCCGGTGCTGGTGCTGGGAGATTGGGCTGGGGGGGCCAGCAGGGCGATCCCTGAGGAGCCAGGGAACCTCAGCTGAAGACAAAAATACCCAGGGAGCTGCTTTCTGTGTGAGAGCCTGGGGGGGGGGGTCAATCAGAGCCCTGCGGATTGCCCCCATCCCCACAGAGTCCTGGAGTTGGGGGGAGGGAGGCAAATACCCCCCCCGAGAAAGTAGCCTGAAGCTTTGCTCAGCTGGACACAGCCCTTCCCCCTGCAGAGGAGGGAGGAGACGGGAGGGGAGTCCCCCCATTGCCCTTCCCGGGGTCTGGGTCTCTCCAGTCCAGCCTAGGCTCACACAGGGGCAAGGCCGGGCCCGGGGCCCCAGATCCCAGCTGGCCCTATGGCACCGGGTGCTGCCCGGACCCAGAGCCGAGCCCAACAGCCACGTTCCCGGCCGGGCGGTGACTTCCCCCGGCGGTTCCAGGTGGCGCTGGAGAAACACCCGCTGCTGCGGTCACCCCCCAGCCCCTGCCCCAGGGGGCAGATCTAGGTCACCCCCTGCCCAGCAGCACCGCCCCTGAGGGCTGGGAGGCGCCTGTGCGGCCCCACGATGTGTAAGCAGGGCTGCCTGGGGGGGGCAAATGGGTCAATTTGCCCTGGGCCCCACAGGGGCCCTCACGAGAATATAGTATTCTATAGTATTGCAACTTTTTTTATGGAAGGGGCCCCCAAAATTGCTTTGCCCCAGGCCCCCTGAATCCTCTGGGCAGCCCTGTGTGTAAGGACTGGGAGCAGCTCAGCCTGGCTGTGTCTGTCCTCCCCCCCCCCCACGGGCCGCCGCCCCCCCCCGCCCCCCCCCCCGGCCGTATCCTCGCACCACTCCCTCCCCCCGCTGACCGGCGTGTCCCGTGCTGCTCCCCCCCCCGGGCGTGTCCTCGCACACACACACACACCCCGCTGACCGGCATGTCCCGTGCTGCAGAGGATCAAGGACGGGAGCATCATGAACCGCGTCCAGACCGTGCGCGTGGGCGACAGCATCGAGGCCATCAACGACCAGAGCATCGTGGGCTGCCGCCACTACGAAGTTGCCAAGATGCTGCGGGAGCTGCCCAGGGCCCGGCTCTTCACCCTGCGGCTGGTGCAGCCCAAACGGGCCTTTGGTGAGTTACACACACGCGCACAAGCACACACGTGCACGCAAGCGCACAGACACTCCGCTGCCGCAGGGTGAAGTGTTTGCTGCCCCCGGCCTTTGATCCAGCGGATGGGGGTTAAACCGGCTGCCTGAGCATCACAATCTGTTGCAGATTTGCCCTTATCACAGAACCAGCGTTCAGAATAACTGGGAATCACTTGTCAGTAGAGACCCCAGGCTGCGGGTCGGGAGTGAGGGGCACCGGCAGAGCTGTGGGGGGAGCCCAGGGCTGAGCTGGCAGGGGCTGCGGGTCGGGAGTGAGGGACACTGGCAGAGCTGTGGGGGGAGCCCAGGGCTGGGCTAGCAGGGGCTGTGGGTCGGGAGTGAGGGGCACTGGCAGAGCTGTGGGGAGAGCCCAGGGCTGGGCTGGCAGGGGCTGCGGGTCAGGAGTGAGGGGCATTACTGTGGCAGGCTTTAGGACTGTGGCGGCAACCTCTCCATTGTCAGATGGGTGCAAGGAGGGGATGTGGTCTGAGGTCACAGCGAGTCTATGGCCGAGCTGGGCACTGAGCCCCGATCCTGGGTGCCAGCCCAGAGTGTCTGCCCCATGAGTCCATCCTACAGCTGGCCTGGGTTTGTAGGACCAGTGATGCTAGAGGTGGGAAAGCCCTTAGCCCCTGCAGCCCATCTCCCAACAAATGGTACAGAGAACATTAAACAGCTGCCGCCTGGGCCAGCCAAACCGCTCCTCCGCAGCTCTGCCGGCGCTCCTCAATCCCGACCCTCAGCCCCTCCTGCCCGCTCCAGCCTTGGGTCTCCAACCCAGCTCTAGCAGTGCCTCTCGGCCCTGGCCTGCGTCACCCTCCGCTCCACCCTGGGATTGGGTGTGTTCCTGCGACCCCCCCAGGACCCTCTGCCCCCTCCAGTGACCCAACCCAGCCCCTTGGGGGCGCCATGGGGCCCCTGTGCCTCCTCAGGCCAGGCTAGGCATGGCCCAGAGGCTGCTGGGTGAGCGAGTCCCTGTATCTCCTCCGGGGGAGCCTGTCGCCCTGGGTAGCCCCTCCTGCAAGGGGTGCGACTGACCTGATTGCCCCAGAGAGCCATGGCCTGGACCTGCTCGGGCTGTTCCGAGATCTGTGCAGTTCCGCATGCCCGTGTGTGTATGCCCACGTGTGCACCGGTGTGTGAGCACATGCACATGCGTGTGGAGCTGCAATCCCAGCATTGGAAGCCAGGTCGCTGGGCTGGGTCACCAGGAAGCCGTGGCCTAGCCCTGGGGTTCTTCCATTCCCCGCTCCTCCCCACTGGCCTCCACCCGCCCCCTCTCTCCTGCTCTCCTGGGGAACGTCGGGTAGCCCATGTCAGTGTCTCCCACCAGGGGGCGCTGACAGCGCGGCTGGGCCCGGTGCTGAAGCCTAGCTAGCCCTGTACCCGGCGGTGTGACTTGCTGCCTCCGGGGTCGCTGCTGGGGGCTGAGTGACTCCCCCGGGGCTGGGCCCGGCCATTGGGGTAGGGTTGCCAGGCATCCGGGTTTCGACCGGAACACCCAGTCGAAAAGGGACCCAGGCGGCTCCGGTCAGCACTGCTGACCGGGCCATTAAAAGTCCGGTTGGCATGGGGCTGGCAGGCTCCCTGCCTGCCCTGGCTCCACGCAGCTCCCGGAAGTGGCCGGCATGTCCGGCTCCTAGGCACCGGGGCAGCCACGGGGGCTCTGTGCGCTGCCCCCGCCCTGAGTGCTGGCTCTGCAGCTCCCATTGGCCGTAGGCGGAGACAGCATGCAGAGATCCCTGGCCATCCCTTCACCTAGGAGCCGGACATGCCAGCCACTTCCGGGAGCCGCCCCAGGGAAGTGCTGCCCAGAGCCTACACCCCAAACCCCTCCTGTGCCCCAACCCCCTGCCCCAGCCCAGAGCCCCCACCCACACTCCAAACCCCTTGGCCCCACCCCAGAGCCTGCACCCCCAGCCAGAGCCCTCACCCCCTCCTGCAACCCTGCCCCAACCCGGTGAAAATGAGCAAGTGAGTGAGGGTGGGGGAGAGTGAGCGATGGAGGGAGGAAGGATGGAGGGAGCAGGGGTGTGGCCTCGGGGCAGGGGCGGGGCCTCAGGGCAGGGGGCAGGCAAAGATGTTTAGTTTTCAGTGATTAGAAAGTGGGCAACCCTAGTTTGAGGTGGGAATTAATTGTGTTAATTGGGGAAGGGAGCTCGGATCCCATTAATTCAGGCCTGGGACCAGCTCAGGGCCTTTCTGCTTCCACCCACTGCGACTGTGCACCCCCTTGGGGCCGGGGACTGCCTGCACTGGCTGAGCTATCGCTAGAACGAGTTAATGCCGTTCTCAGCCTCGCTGCAGCTTTTAATCCTTCCCACTGCCCTCCAACACCCAACTGCCCCTCCCACATCCCCCATGCCTCCCCACAGCCTACAACCCACCACAGCCCACGTCCCCCGACACTGATTTACCCCCCCACTACTGTCCCTCATCACCCCCAGGCTGCAGGCATCCAAGGGATACTTGGTTCTCACGCAGCCCTTGACGATGTGCTGCTGTGGATCAGCTGCCACGTTCCACCCCAGAGGTGGCTGCATTCCAGTGATGCCGAGAGAAGGGCTCTGTGCTCTCGTTTTGGGGCGATGTTCAATGGAGCTTAGGCTGTTCTCCCTGGGTAGGCCAGTTGACAGAGCCCCTTTCTGTGCCCCAGAGTGTGATACACTCCAGCGGGCCGATCCACCTCCACCCACTGCCAGAAGTCAGTCACTTCCTGGGACTTCCTCTGCGGGAGGATGGGGGGTGTTGGCCCGGTGCCCGTTGCCCAGGGCTTGCCTGGCCCCCAGGGGGTGTCCCAGGTGGAGCTGGGTCTTTGCTCCCCAGGCGGGCATGGTGCCCTGGCACTAGGGAAAGACACCAGGACCCTGTGCCCACCCTGGTACCCGCTCTGAACAGCCCCCTCACCCCCCATCTGTGTCCCAGATATGATCGGGCAGAGGACCAAGAGCAGCAAGTGCCCGGGCGAGGGCAAGGTGGCCAGTGGCAAGGAGACCCTGCGGCTGCGTGCCCGGGGCACCGCCAGCCTGGAGGAGGTGGTAAGTTGGGGGGGTGTATCCCCTCCCCACGACTGAATCGGGGGAGGAGGCGAAGGGGAGGATACATGTAAGGAGCGAAATCCCCAGGGGCCTGTGGGCGTGAGGGGGGGCTCACACTGCCATTCCCCAACACAGGCTGCTGCCACTCCCGCTCCCTGGCCCAGCCCCCCCGCTCTGGCTCCCTGTGGGGAGCGCCTGGAATCGCTGTTCACTGGAACTCTGTCCAAGGACCCAGGCGTCCTAGCGAGAGGAGGCAGCTCCAGGACCTGCAGGGTGAGGGAGCCAGGGACCTGGGCACAGGTGCCAGTGACTACACATTGCATGTGCACACATGACACGTGCTCAAACATGGGCCATGCGCGCACGGTGCTGTACACGCAGTCACCGCCCATGGCCCATGCCAGGGGGGACGCAGTCATGTGCAAACGTGCACGGCCCCAGAGATGCTCCTAGTCACACATGCACCTGGATGTGCGCCCACAGTCACGCATGTGTACTCATTGGCCAGGCAGGGCTGGGGTGGCGGGTACCTGCTCCCCACCCCACCCTGGTGCTGCAAAGGGGCCGTTTCCTGTCCGGGCCTCCCGCTATCCGCCTGGGGGTGGGCGGAGTTCAGGGCCTGACCAGTGCAGCAGCTCTCCATGCCAGGGGCCCCGATCCTGGGCAGCATCCTGTCGCCGGGGGTGGGGGAGGTGACCCCGTGGGGGGTCTGAAACTAGCAAGGAGCAAAAAGCTGGTCCGAGTTGGGCCAGGGAACCCCCTTGATGCACAGTAGGGTCCATCTGGCCAAGGCCCCTCTCGCCCCAGTGGGCTCCCCTCCGCCAGCCCCTGTGCCCGTGGGGGCTGCGCCCCAGTCCACGAAGGCCCCTCCCATGGAGCCCAGGGCTGTCACCGGGCCTGGCCCAGGGCCTCCGATCCAGCTCCCTGCAGCGATTAGGGGCTGAGATGGTTGAGCCAACAGTGACTCTGCTGACCTGGCCCCCGTCCACAGCCCAGCGCCTGGGAGGAGGAGGCTGCCCGGAGGGTGGACGACCTGCTGGAGAGCTACATGGGCATCCGGGACGTGGAGTTGGGTGAGCAGGGCTGGGCCCCGGGGTGGGGGGCGGATTGCGGGGGAGGGCAGGTTCCAGGCCCCAGGGAGGAGGGGAGGGCAGGTCCAGGGTCCTGGGGAGGGCAAGGGCTGGCATGGGGGAGTGCTGGGGCTGGGCCCCGGTGATGGGGGGAAGCCAGGGGCTGGGTCCCAGTGATGTGGGGGGAGGCCAGGGGCTGAGCTCTGGTGATAGGGGAAGGGCAGGGGCTGGGCCCCGGTGATGGGGGGGGAGGCCAGGGGCTGAGCTCTGGTCACACGGGGGAGGCCAGGCTGGGCCAGTGCCTCGTTGCCCTTCTCAGCAGGTCCCTTGGCCCCTGGGCCTGTCCCGGGGTCATGAGGGTCCGGCCCGTAGCCCTGACCCCCCAGCTGAGCTCTGTCCTCTCTCCATAGCCTCAACCATGGTGGAGGTGGCCCGGGAGTGCCTGAGCCCCGCAGAGTTTGCCAAGAGCCTGGACTCAGTGCTGGGCGAGTTCGCGTTCCCGGGCGAGTTCGTGGCCGAGGTCTGGGCCGCCATCAGTGGAGCCAAGGGGGGCAGGAAATAGGGGGGGGCTGAGCACTTGGCCTGTGATGCCTGCCCCCCGGCCACGCGCTCCCTCCTGTCCCAGCTGCAGCCCCCGTCCTCCTGCTCCGGGGGGGAGCCCTGCGGTGCCCGCACTGGCTGGCTGGGCCCAGCTCCTGCCCCAGAGAGGCCCCACACCGAGCTGGGCACGGGCTGGCGAGGGCCCCTCCAAGGAACCCAGGGGATCTGCCTCAGGCCCCAGTTAGATGGGGTGGTGGGCCCGGGGGGAGGGAGGGGCAGTCCCTGCAGGCCCGGGGCTAGTCCAGGCCGTGCTGCCCATCCTGGCTATGAGCCCAAGAGCTGGCAGCTCCTCAGGGCCTCAGTGGGTCCCTCCCCTGGAGCCACCGTCCATCGCTGCCTCCCTCTTCCGCCCCCTGCATAGCGGCCAGGGCTGGGGCTGAACCCAGGGGGCAGTTGGGGGAACCCTGGGGAGGGGGGGACAGGCCAGGACCCATGTGGGGACGTGGGGCTGGTGTGACTCTGACCTTTTCCTCGCCCTTTGCGCGATGACTTCCCCCACCCGCAGCCAGCGGGCGAGGGGGGCAGAGGCCTGCTCTGGGGGCTGAGGTGGGCAGGGGCCCGGCTCTGGGGGCCCTGGGGGCAGGGGCCCGGCTCTGGGGGTGAGGGGGGCAGGGACTCAGCTGTGGGGGTGAGGGGGGCAGGGGCCTGGCTCTGGGGGCGAGGGGTCAGTGCAGCAGCCTCCCCCATTGGGCTTGTTGGCCGCTGCACGGCCAAGCATCTCTGTGGGGGTCCTTTGCCCACCATCCCTGGACCCACGGCAAGCCCGGGCTGTGCCCCAGAGTGGGCCGGGGGGCAGCAGTGGGACCCCCGGCCATTCACAGGGCTGGGTCAGGGAGCCCTCGAGGCACTTTCTGGCTGTCCAGTGCCGAAGGGGCCCAGGGACCTGGCTCAGCGGCTGTTGCCGTCGTCTGAGGCCCTGCGGAGGTGGGGAGCGGCGTGAAGGCAGCAGCCAGCCCCGGCCGGCATGGGGGGCAATCGGGGGGAAGGAGGGGACTCAGCCCCCCCCAGCAGATCGTGGTGGGGATGGCGGCTCCGCAGGCCTGCTGTGGGGGGTCTCTCTTGTGGAGACCTGCGGCTGCGGGGCCAGTCGGGCTCCAGCGCCCTCCCCGCCTGGGGGCGCAGGTCAGACCCCACCTCGACTGCTGGCGTGGGCCAGCCCCGTGGAGCCGGCTTGCTGGGCCCAGCCGGGCTCCTCGCCGGGCAGGGACCATTCTGGGTGGCAGCCTCAAGGGAGGCCATGAGGGCGAAGGGCTGCCCTGGCCGCAGGCTGCTCAGGGGAGGCTGAGATGAGAGCGGCAGCTGATGGGAGAGAGACGGGCCTGGGCTCCTCAGAGCCCGGAGCGGGGAGGAGTCGCCATGTGAGCTCACGTCTTGTGATATGTGACGAGGTTCTCAGAGCCCCAGCTCCTGGAGTCTCGGGATCGTGGGACAATCTGGGCGTTCATTAAAAGCAAACAAAAAAGGTCAGTTTCTGGCTCCTGTGGTTGTGGGGGAAACAGTGGGAAACGTGGAAGGTGAACGGCCTAAAGGGCCCCAAATCCAAAGCACAAGCCCCCCAGTTAGTTAAATCCTGTCAGGTGGGGGAAGGGCTGCGGAGTGCCTGGGCTGGGGGGCCAGGAGCTCTCTCCTCCCCCATGTTAATGCTGACAAGCCAACCTCAATGAGCTTTAAGGGGTGTGAATTAAAGCCCCTTCCCCATGCGGCGTGCCAGGGCTGGGCCTGCCCGGCAGCTCTCCAGTCGGCCACAGAGTCTCCCAGGGCCCCGAGCCCGGACAGCCCGTGTTAAAAACAAACTCACTCCCAGGTGTTCACCGCGCCCCTTCCCCGGGCAGAGCCAGGCGCCGAGAGCGGAACCAACCAGGCTTTTATTGCTGGAATGAGCATGCGGATTGTGCTGGGGTGCCACGGTCCGGTGTGATCGCCTGCCTCCCAGCCAACCTTCCCCCTTTCTGTGCCCCGCGACAGCCCCCGTCCCCCAGCCAGCGTGTCCCCTTCCTGCCCCCGCACAGCCCCCATCCCTGTCCTGCCCCCCCAGCCACCCTTCCCCCTTTCTGTGCCCCCCTGTGCCCCGAGACAGCCCCCCTCCCCCAGCCAGCCTGTCCCCATCCTGCCCCCAACAGCCCCCTGCCCCTGGACAGCCCCCCCGTCCCCCTCCCCCAGCCAACCTTCGACCTTTCTGCGCCCCCCTGCGCCCCGAGACAACCCCTGTCCCCCAGCCAGCCTGTCCCCATCCTGCCCCCTGGACAGCCCCCATCCCTGTCCTGCCCCTCTAGATAGCCCCGTCTCCTTCCTGCCCACCCCAGCCCTCTCCTGCCCCGACCCCAGGCTGCAGGGACAATGGCTCCCTTCCAAGCAGCAGCGGGGACTGTCGTCCATGGGGCCGAGTCCGACACCCAGCCGAGGCCCAGGCAGGAAATTCCAGCCGTGACCCCCGGCCCATCTGGCGCCAGACGCAGCATCTCGGCAGACACCGGGAGCGAAGCCGGGGTGAGCCTGTGAGCGACGCGCCAGTGGGTGCACTTGCAGTCCGGGGCGGGGGGGGGACGACACTGGCGGTGGGTGCAGCTGGGATGCGCGGTGGGAGGGGGCGGCTCCTACTCCAAGGATTGTGGGGTTTTAAATGAGGTTTTTCTGCCCAAGTTGTAAAGCCAAGAGTCAGGGAGGGAATCTCCATCCCGGGGCTCTCAGCACCCACCGCAGGAGCACCATGGGCCATGGGTGCTGGCACCATCCAGGATGGGGCGTGGCTTTTGGAGCTGGTGCTGAGATCCCCATTCTGCCAGCCCACGGCTCAGGCATCCAACCTCATGCTTCCTGGCAGGGGTCAGGCAGGGAACTCAGCCCCACAGCTCCCTGGAGGCAACATCAGTTCAGGTGCCAACCCAAGCCGTCTGGCCCTGGGGCAGGCTGAGTCCAGGCTGGGGCCCGTCTCTCCCTTGTGCCCCCTGAGCAGGTGGCTCTGGCAGTGCCCACTCTGGGCCCATTGCTCACTGCCCGCCCAGATGCCCCCCGCTACTGCAGCACGGACTCCTGGGTGAGCTTGCGGCGCAGTGAGGGGTTGAGCATGGGGTAGAGGGAGACGATGGAGGGCCGTGTCTTGAGGCTGGGGTAGATGCGCTTCAGCACGGCCCTGCGGAAGAGGATGTAGACCCAGGGGTCCAGGATCTGGTTCCAGGTGACCATGCGCAGGTAGATCAGCAGCATCTCCTCGGTCTTCCGCGGGATCTGGCGAGGGGGCAAGTCGGGGGCAGGCTCCTGCAGGACCGTCTGGATGATAAATATCTGAGGGGGAGGGGAGAGGTTAGGGGGAGGAACAGGTGCGGGCAGAGGGTCTCAGTGGTCCTGCGACCACGGCTATGTCATGCCCCATGGCCCATGTCCTGCCGCCTGCCTGGGGCCACACAGCGTCTGTCTGTCTGTCCATCCCACCACAGGGGGTCACGCAGTGTCTGTCTGTCTGTCCATCCCCCCATCCACCTATGGCCCCGCAGTGTCTGTCTGTCTGTCCATCCCCCCGTCTGCCTACGGCCGCGCAGTGTCTGTCTGTCTGTCCATCCCCCCATCCGCCTATGGCCCCCCAGTGTCTTCTGGCCATCCCCCCCCATCCGCCTACGGCCCAGCAGCGTCTGTCCATCTGTCCATCCCACCACTGGGGGTCACGCAGTGTCTGTCTGTCTGGCCATCCCCCCATCCGCCTACGGCCGCGCAGCATGTCTGTCTGTCCGTCCATCCCACCACTGGGGGTCACGCAGTGTCTGTCTGTCTGGCCATCCCCCCATCCGCCTACGGCCGCGCAGCATCTGTCTGGCCAAGGACTCCCAAGGGGCGTCTGCTGGGTGCACCCAGACTCTGGGCTCTCTGGCTCTGGCTCCCAGCCGGGGGTCCCTGCATGGGGTCTCTCTGAGTCCTGGCCTGGTGAAGGGGCCTTCTAGAGCCATCCAACCCCTCCATTACCGTTCAGTGGGGCTGTGGCTGGGGACGCTGGCGCCCCCTGGGGTTGGATTTATTATTTAGTTCTATTCCGGTTGTGCACAGAGCCGCCCCCCCAGGATCGGGTCCTGCCCAGTGCGGTGCCGCTCACTGGCACGAGGGCGGCTTTGTGACTAGTGCATGAGGCTGGGCCTCAGGCGCATTGGGACCCTGCTCTGCCAGCCTCCATGGACGAGCCCCTAGCCGCCCTGTTCCTCAGTTTCCCCCTCTACATGGGGGAGCCCGCCTGAGGGGCTGAGGCACATGGGGTGGGGTGTGCCTCGCCAGGCGGGGCAGGAGATGGGGGTAGGCAGGGCACACTGGGTAGGAGGGGCACCTAGCCGGACAGGGCAGGCAGGGCACACCGGGGAACAGGGGGGGAAGATGAGGGTAGGCAGGACACGGCAGGGGGCAGAGACGGGGTATATAGGGCCCGGGGGGTGGGGTAGGATGGGGGTAGGCAGGGCACAGTGCGGGGGGGTCAGATGGGGGTAGGCAGGGAACACTAGGGGCGGAGATGGAGCAGAGCACACCAGGCGGGGGGCACCTAGCCGGATGGGGCTGGCAGGGCACAGCCGGGGGGGGGGGGGGGGGGGGGGGGGGGGGGGGGGGGGGGGGGGG
>NW_020664545.1:12832591-12833861 GCF_002925995.2 Terrapene triunguis
GGCAGTGGGTCAGAGCACACCAGGTGGGGGGCACAGCGGCCAAGGAGGCTGGGCAGTTATAAATCAAGCACCAGCTGTGGTGGATGGGCAGGCACCCAGAGCAGGGGGCTGGTGGAGGGGGTGGGCTACGCTGTGGGGATCTCGAAGCCGGCACGGCTGGGGACTGGGAGGCAAATGGCCCAGTCCGGGGCTGGGGGGGCTATGGAGGGACTAGAAGTGTCAAAGTGGGGGGAAGGTTTCACTGGGGGGGCAGGAGGGGAGTCTAGCAGCTGTGGCTGCAGCGGGGGAAGGGGGTGTTGCTGTAACCCAGGCAGGCACAGAGGAGTCGGGGGGGAGGGAGGATCCTGGAAATGGGGTGAAGGCTGCAGCCTGGCTGTGAAGAGCGGGGAAGGGGAGGTGAACCCCCACATTGTGGGCCGAGGGAGGGGCTGGGAACAGCCTGGGAGGGACCATCAGGTGCTCGGCTTTGTCCATATCGGGTGGGATAGGGCAGGCGGGAGCGGGGGTGCTGGAGCGGGGTGGGGAGGGTCTGTCAGGTCGGGAGGGGGTGGGGCGTGTGCGGGGGGGGGTCAGTGAGGTCAGGCTAAGGGAGCGGCTGTTGGGCAGACAGGGAGGGGGCAGCAGGCCTGGGGACTGGGTCAGAGAGGCTGGGGGGGACGGGAGGGGACGGGACGGGGTCAGAGAGGCCGGGGGGGGGATGGGGGGGACAGGACGGGGTCAGAGAGGCTGGGGGGGACGGGAGGGGACAGGACGGGGTCAGAAAGGCCGGGGGGGATGGGGGGAGGGACAGGAAGGGGTGGGAGGTGGGGCAGAGGTTGGTGTGTTCCAGTGAGGCGAGGGGAGCTAAAGCCCAGGGAGCGGCTGTGAGGATGAGGGTGGAGGAGGGAAGCCAGATCCTGATGCTGATTATTGCTTGTCCGTACTGGGGGGGGGCCCAGCTCAGGGCTGATGGGGGCCAAGCCGCAGGGAGGCCGGGCGAGGGGGGGAGCCCTGGTAAGAGCAGGCTGGGCTGAGGGGCGCCAGCGGCTGGGGGGATCACCCAGGGCACTGTGCTGAGCAGAGCTCCAAGGGTTCGTCCACACTGCAACCCCCCCACATACACTGCAACCCTCCCCCCCCACACACACTGCAACCCCCCCACTGCAAACCCCACACACTGCAACCCCCCCACATACACACTGCAAACCCCCCCCACACACACACACTGCAACCCCATACACACTCTGCAACCCTCCCACACTGCAACCCCCCACATACACACACTGCAACC
>NW_020664545.1:12838861-12849557 GCF_002925995.2 Terrapene triunguis
CCCCCCCCCCACACACTGCAACCCCCCCACACACTGCAACCTCTCCCACATACACACACTGCAACCCCCACATACACACACTGCAACCCCCAACACACACACCCCACACTGCAACCACCCCCACACTGCAACCCCCCCACACTGCAACCCCACCCCCACACACTGCAACACACACACACACACACACACACACACACTGCAACCCCCCGCCCCACACACTGCAACCCAGCCTCACGCACACTGCAGCACACACACACACACACACCTCGCGTGGCACCGAGGCTCAGCACCAGCCGGGCACCTGTCGTGGGGCCGAGCCATTTGGGCTCAGGCCGGAGCCTGGCTCTGAAACCTGGGGGTGGGGAGGGGCTCACAACCCAGCTCCAGCCCCAGCAGGAACATCCACATGGCTGGTTTTAGCCTGAGTGTGCCAGCCCCACAGGCCCGAGTCGTGTGCCCCAGGCTCTGAGAAGTGCTGCCCCTGGGGTTTTGTTGCCATGTAGACTCAGGACTTGGCTAGCAGGGACTGCGGGTCGGGAGTGAGGGGCACCGGCAGAGCTGTGAGGGGATCCCAGGGCTGGGCTGGCAGGGGCTGCGGGTCGGGAGTGAGGGGCACTGGCAGAGCTGAGGGGGGAGCCCAGGGCGGGGCTGGCGGGGGCTGCGGGTCGGGAGTGAGGGGCACCAGCAGAGCTGAGGGGGGAGCCCAGAGCCGGGCTGGCAGGGGCTGCGGGTCGGGAGTGAGGGGCACCGGCAGAGCTGAGGGGAGAGCCCAGGGCTGTGCTGGCAGGGGCTGCGGGTCGGGATAGAGGGGCACCGGCAGAGCTGGGGGGGGCCCAAGGCTGGGCTAACGGGGGCGGCAGGTCGGGATTGACTGGAATGCTAAAATAAGGCCATAAAGGCCCCTGCTGATCCCTTCGCGTCCCGGCCCATGGGCAGCGAATGCCAGCTGGAAGCCAGCAGCTGGGGGGCCCAGCGCGGCAGGGGTTGGGGACTCGGCCGGCTGGGCAGCGTTCAGCAGGTGAATGCACCCGTGACCCAGTTGCGAAGCCGACACTGGGTGGGGGCCTTACCAGCAGGGGTAACCAGCAGACGGTGGCAATGATCATAATGCCCACCAGCTGCACCATCATCTCCACCTCGCTGTCCCGCCGCCTCTGCACCGACTCGCGGTCGTGGTAGACCCGGCACAGCGTCACCACGCTGACCGTGTTGAAGAGGAAGGAGAGGCCGACGGCCAGGATGCCCAGCAGGGCGAAGATCAGGCAGAAGGTGACGTTCTTGGCGTCGTGCAGCAGAGTGATGAAGCACCAGGAGTTGGGGTACTGCAGGGTGTAGTCCCCCAGGCCCAGGATGGGCAGGAGTCCCAGGGAGAAGGAGAAGGCCCAGACCATGCCTACCATGAACCAGGCTCGGCGCTTGGACATGCTGGTAGAGCGGGAGAAGGGGCGGTTGATGCCGAAGAAGCGCTCCCCGGCCATGGTGGCGCCCAGCAGCAGCGGGCACTGGCCGAAGAAGACCATGGAGAGGCCCAGGAAGTTGCAGAGGTAGCAGGCGGGGTCGACCACCATCCAGCTGAACTTGGTGAAGTGGTAGGAGATGATGATGGTCCCAGTCACCAGCAGGCCCAGGAAGTCCGTCACCACCAGGCCGCAGAGGAAGATGAGGAAGGAGGAGCGGGCGCGGCTGTGCATCTTCCGGGAGGAGCTGACCAGCACGCAGAGGGCAAACAGGTTGGAGGCAAGGCCAATGCCGCCGAAGGCGGTGGAGAACCAGCGCGAGACAATCAGCTTCTCGCTGAGGTTGGCGCTGAGCTTGGTGCTGAAGTTGGTGCTGAAGTTGGTGCTGCGGAAGCACGAGCCCAGCTCGCCGGCCAGGCTGCCATTGGCCTCCATCCCTGGCCACGGGCAGGGCGGCTCCCCCAACACACACAACACCTCTGCAGCCCAGCCTCAGGCTTCCCTACGGCGCCGCAGCCTGGTGGGACCTTCTCCTGGGGGCTGGGCACTGCCCTGCGCCAGCCTCACTCCTGCCAGCTCACTCGTTTGCCAGAGAAGCAGCAGGAGGTGCCCAGGTTGCTCCGCCAGCCCTTCGGGGAGAAAGGGGACAAGTCAGTGTCACGCCTGGCTCACCCGGCCAGCAGCTCCCAGCACCTCCCCACATGGCTCCCGCTGGCCTATGCAGTGGCTCCCAGAGCGCCAGCTTGTGCTGTTAGATGCCAAGGGCTGGGGCTCAGTCCCCGGGGCACCATTAGGGTGATACCCCACATCGGGTAGAAGTGTCACGGACCTCCCAGTCAAGCACCAGCAGCAGGATCTTTGGCACCAAAAGCACACGCCTCTGCCACTCGAGCTCACGGAACGGCTCCTTCGCTGGCAGAAGTAGTAGGCTCTTATTGTCTAGCGGGACCAGCCACTGGCTGGGACTCCACCTCACTCAGCCAGTGCATTACAGAGCTCCGTGCTAGGGGGCCCAGTGTCAACTCGGAGAGGTTGGGTTTAGGGGCCAGTCAGGACTCCTGGGTTCTCTTCCACACGTGGGCACTCGCTCGCTGTGCAACCTTAGCCGCAGCCCGTCTCTGTGCCCATTGGTACCCCGATGCCCTGAGGGCGCAGGAGGGGCGAGGCTGTTGCGCTGGGGAAGGTGGGGAGTGGGCTGGGAGCGCAGGGGATGGCTCCTGTGTGGGGTCACTCCAGACAGCCTGCGGATCAGTGCTCTGAGACGTGCTCACTGCCGTGGGCAACTGCCAGCAGCCTTGGGCTGGAGCCTAACGGCAGCGTCAGTGCCACCTTCTCCAGCTACAAGGACGCACCATCTTTCCCCACCCCCCAGGAGCCCCCAGCCAGGGGAGCTGGGGAAGAAAGCAAGCCCAGAGGGCTGCCCCCCAGAGCAGCCCTACAAGTAGATTCTGCAGCAGGGACCCTTGGGCACAGGTGATGCCATCCATTCATCCAGCGGCTTCAACTGGCCGCCTGTCCCTGTGCTCACTGGCTGCTGGCGCCGACTCCCTGCCCTGCCTTCCCTCCCTCTCCCAGCCCCGCCATGGCCCTGATCCCTCCTTTCCTCCCCGTCTAGTGACCCCCACCCCCAAAATCCCAGCACTAGCATGACGTTTGCAACCATCGCTCTGCTTCCCTGTCACGCCCCTTCCCCCGCCCCAGGCCGGTCAGGTCTGTTTCAAGGCCGGGGCCAGCTCGAGCTATTACTCTGCCCGTACAGCGCCTGGCACACAGGGGCTCCATCCTCGGCTGGCCGTAGGTGCTCCCGCAATAGCAGCTGCACACAGCCTGGGGCTGGGTTCCCTTGTGTGGCCTCGCTCCAGTCACATGCAGCGGAGATGGTACTGGGCTGCCATTGTAAAGGCCTCTTAGGCTGGTAGTTGGGTGCAAACTCCTTGAAACTGGTGGGCATAACAGCTGCCTTCGTTCAGGAGAAAGGTAAGAAACAATTACGCTCCTTTATGAAGCATTCAGAGCGACAACCCAAAGCACAGGCACATGGATGGCTGGAGTAGGAGGCGCACCAGGGGCTTCCCAGGGGTCCGATAACAAAACACAAGAGTGGGAGACTGATTAAGTTGCCGGCGTGTGTGAGAGAGAAGCAGCAGAAACACACGGAGGAGCAAAAAGGCCCAGGCAAAAAGCCAAGAGGGAGCTTTTGGGCAGAGTGCTGGCTAAGAGGGGCTTGGAACTGTGACCAAAGAAATGGTCTCCCGCTGTTTGATTCCTGCAGTGTGCAGGGAAACCGGACTTTGTACATCCCCTTGTAAATAAACAGGGTTCCGCAAAAGAAGCACCAGCCTTCATCATCAATTTCCCCTCCTAAAGGACCCTGACTGTTGGCTAGCCAGTCGGATCAGAAAGGGATAACAGGCCCTTGGGAGCTACAGCTGGAACGAGCGAGTTCTGAGCATCTGTCCTTTTCAGGAAAAAACATTGCAAAGGGGGACCTGGCTGGCTCGGGGCACTGACTGTGAATACAGGCATACGGCGGCTTTCCCCTCGAGGTTGCTGGTTCCAATCCTGCACCAATAGGCCGCTTGGGGGCCCATGTGGGATGAGTTTGGGGGAGGGTGTCTCAGTCTAGTTCTAGTCCCTTTGTCTCAGCAGCGTGGAGACCATTGGCCGTCTTGGGCAGCCTCCTGGAGAAGGGGATCCAGAGAGGGGCCCTGCGCTGTTGGGGCACCGACCCGGCACCGCGTGCTCATGCCCGGGAAGATGGCGATTCACCGGGAGACGCTGAGCAGCTGGTTTGCATTAGCAGCCCCCCCCGCACACGCAACACGTTCCCCAAAGGAAAGTCATTTGGGCATGTTTACACGATTGCACTAATCCCCATTGGTGCATTGTTTAAAGAAACTTGTTTTCAGCTCATCTGCTGTCAAACAGCCCTAAATAATCCAGCCACTCGCCGTGATGGACGCCTGGATTCCGGCCGAGCTCCTGCGCCCGTCCCGGGACGCTCACCAGCCGTTTCTTTCCATTTGCCTGCTTAGGAAGTGAGCCCGTGTCCCAGAAAGGGGCGACAGGGAGTAGCCAGAAGGGCCAAAGCCCGGGCAGCTGCAGGCAGAGGGGTGTGGCTGAGGGTACCCAGGATGGGGGGTGTCAGCGTGGGACGTCCAATCCTCCAGGGGGATCTATCGGGAGAGGGATTTTAGGGTCTGTTAGGAGCAGGTCAGTTCACCTGCCAGGAACCAGTCGAACACCCCATGGCCACACCAAACTGCACCCTGCCCGTCGCGCCAGGCCCGAGTTCCCAGAGCGCTGCGACCAAGCCTCGGATGCATGGGCTTGGGCTGAGCAGGGGCCATGCAGAGCTCAGCCATTGGCACCTGAAGCCTGGCAAAGCTAGGAGCCCGACGGGAGCTGAGATCGGAGCCAGGCTCTATCTTCTACTCAGGATTCGAATGCCTGGGGGGTGTCTAGCCCCCAGACACCACGGTGAGGGGCGCCCGCCAGAGCGATTGGGGTCGCGAGTCTCCAGCAGGCTGCAGCCCTTGGCACGGACCCAGGAGCTGGGGAGGTCTGGCCTGTGGGTAGCAGGTGCAGCAGTGCCCCACGTAGGGGCCACGGGCCAGAGAAGAGGGGTGTGGCCGCAGCCTCTCCCTGCCCAGCACTGGAGCCGTGGCTGTAGGCAAGAGCTGCCGCCAGGAGACACCTGCAAAGACGGGCTGAAAACCTGGGCCCGATCCGGAGGGTCCTTGCTCCTCTTTACCTCTCTCCTTACCCAGGCATCGCTGACTCCCGGGGAGGTGTGGCTGGATCCTCAGCCAGTGCCCTGCTGCTGCTGGATTCGAGGAATCCATCCGGGGAGGGGGCCACAGTGCTGCCCCCCTGGGCAGCCCCTCAGCCAGCAGGTCCCCTCCCCCGCATGGGTCCAGTCTAGACCCTTGGGGTTTGGCTCAAGGACATGGCAAGCGTCACACTTGGCCGCCTGCCTGTGTGGGCAGAGACCTTCCGTCTGCAGGGGCTGGACCCCTCCCCCGCGCGCCCTCGAGCTCTAGCGTGGGCTGGGCAGCTGGGGCGCGACTCACACAACCCAGGCCCGGGTGCTCGAGAGCAGCAGGGCTCTGGCGTGGGACCCACCCGTCCATGGGGGGGGGGGTCTGGCATGAGCTCCAGAGCCCCAGCCCAGAGCAGTGGTGCCGGGCGCTGCTCGGGCCAAGCCCAGCTCCCTGCGATTGCACTAGGCCAGGCCCAGCAGGGGAGGGGAAGAGAACCCAGGTCCTACCCTGCTCTGGTTCCCAAGCCCCGTGGCCTGTGACCCGGCTTCCCTCAGGCTCTTCGCTGGAGGAGGGCAGCTGCTTCACGCCTCTGGCCTGCTGGGATCAACCGCAATAACCCGGTGCCAGCTGGGAGGCTCAGGGAGCCCTGCTGCAGCACCTGGGGTCTGCCACCGACTCTCCTGGCGTGGTCCAGGACCGGCCCCGGCGGGGCTGACCAGTTAACGTGCTGGAGAGCGCTGCCTGCGCTTTCACAAGGCCTTTAAAACTCCTTATGGACATCCATTGGCAAAGTCCTGTGACCTAGGAAGTCACGTATAAGGACTGATGGGGAAACCGAGGCAGAGAGCAGGCCAGTGACTTGCCCAAGACCATGCAGTCATTGGGAGAGCCCGGAGCTCAATCCAGGCTAAAGGGCTGGCTAAGAGGATGGAGAGAAACTAACTGGGCAGAAATCTTTGCCTGCTCCCTGAATTTGACCCCATTTTAAAATCCGATTCAGGAACCTGGGGAAATTAATCCGCATTAGGGTAGGGTTCGAATTTAAACCGCTAGAGCAAATCCAGAATAGCTCCCCATGTGGACACACTCATGCTGCAGACCGAGTGCCTTTTTCTGGTTTAGCTTAACCCGCTTCTGGAATTAGCGTCTCGTTACAGGGAGCGATTCTGGTCAATTTCCCCATGTAGACAAGCCCTAGGTTACATCCTGCAAACCCTCCCTCTTCAAGCAGTTTCATTAAGTGGGTTTTTAATCTGCAGCTGTGAGGTTTCAGTTTCGACCCCAGTCTTGTAAATCTGTCCTTGAACAGAGTCAAACTCGGGCTGGCAGTTAGACCCCAGCGTCCCTTTACAGGGCAATCCAGGGCTCATCAGGTCCTGCTGCGCCCAGCAGCCCCCCCTCCGTGTCTCTCAAAGCCAATGATCTGGTAGTGGCAGGCTGGGTTGGCGTTGGAAGCGGCTTTCCTGGGGAGAGCTCTGTTCTGAAGGCCGCTCTGCCGGATACATGAATCTTTCTGACCGTCCTATGCCAATAAGTCTGAGCATCATATTCTGGCTGCCCCAGGCCCGGGCTGTCATTTCATAAACAAAGAGCCAAGAGATGCTTCCTGTCCGAACGACCGTATCATTGCAGACCGAGGAGGGAGGAGAGCAGGAAAGTCGCGAGGGGAGAGAGCGCAGTGTGGGCGTCTCCTCTCTGCACCGAGCGACGGCGCAGTGGCAGCCTGGCTTTGCAGAGCCTTTCAAAGGGCCGTGTGCAGAACACAGGGCTCCACGGGCCCCAGTGCACAAGAGCCGGGGAGTGGGTTCAGGGAGCCATTGCGGTGCCCTGCTTAGGCACCAGCTTGGGGTGGGAGCAGATGTGGGGGAGGAGGAGCTGCCTCTGAGCCCACACCCGCATGTGGCTGCGAGCCAGCCCAGCCCAGCCCCCCTCCTGCGGACGGGGCTTGCTCCAGGCGCGCTGTTCTCCAGTGGTTCGCAGGGGTGGGACTAGCCGACTCCTCCTGGAGGCCCTGGGTCTGCGGTAAATCAGGACTCCCCCTGCTGCACCCAGAGGTGTTACCCTGGGGCTGGAGAGCAGAACGGCACCTGGGGAGGCCGTTGGTTCTGTATCTTTGGAAGCAGCTTCTCCCCAAAGTGCAGGATCCCTGGCCCAGGGACCCGTTTTCTGGGCCATGCCGCTGGTTCAGATTTTCCAGATCCTCGGTGGTGTTTAGAGGCCACATTGACCCAGGTTTTCCTACCATCACTGGCTCCCACCCTGCTCGGTGCACACCCCCGACACCGGTCTGCACCTGCCGGATTCACTCCGCGCACCCTGGCCATGCAGCCACCTCTGGGCTGGAACAGAGCACGGCCACGCTGCACGGCTGCCTAGTGAAGAAGGAAGGAGGCTGCTGCATCCAAGTGCCCCGCAGGGGGAATTCCACCTGGGCACAAAGCAGCTGAATCCCGCTGGAGATGCAGCGCGACCACCTCTTCCTGACAAGGGTCCTCACACTGCTCTGCTGCCGCATCGCTCACAGCAGAGCCGGAGCTAAAGAGGCGGGGCTGGTTCATTCGAGACGCTGGGCAAAGGGGGCAGAAAACGCTACCACGCTGCCAACTGTCCTGCCCGTTTCGAGGGGCCCCCGTGTCAGCCCGGACCCTGAGCTCATCCTGCACTTGGTGACCCTCCGTGGCTCGGCGATTGCAACACAGCAGGCCCCGTGGGGGCGGGAGTGGAGCCGGCTTTTGACCATATTCAGCCGCATCTGCCTTAAATTGAGCAGCATCTGCTTCCATTTATGCCGCCCCCTTCCCCATCAGGAGGGGTAAATAAATCCTGTTGCTGTTGTAATAAATCCTTCCAGGAAAGGCAGTGGGCTGAATCCAGCCAGGTGCTGTGTGTGCCCAGGGATGCCGCCCCGCGCCATGCCCCACTGAAGTCAGGGGGAGAAACAGCCCCTCTGAAGCCAGAAGGGAGCAGATTGTGGGCAGGAGGGTGGGCAGCGGCTGAGGGCTGGACAAAATGGATTTTTCAAAAAAAATGGGCAAAGTTGTTTGAGGTCAAAACAAAAGCAACATTTTTTAACAAAGCAAAACATTTAAAACCCCTTTTGGCTCAAGGGAAACATTTTGTTTACAAGTTGAGCATTTAAAAACGATTCAAGGGAATTTTGAAATGAAAAGTTTTTGAATAAAAAAATCGAAACATTTCCATTTGTTCGAATCGGGGGGGGGGGGGGGTTTCCAACCTAAACGATTTGGCGGGTTCGACATGAACATTTCAGAGTCACCGAAGCTGCATTTTTCCCCAGAAAAAATTTTTGTTCAACACATTTCGCACAGCTGCAAATGCAGCCGCAATTTGACCACAACCCCACGTGTCTGCCCCGGGATGATCCTGTGACATAACGGCCCTGCCCTGGCGTCTCAAAGCCCAACTTCCCAGGCCTAGTTCTGAGCTGCCGTACTTGGGCATAAGGCCACTGGCAGCCGGCTCAGAAACAGGCCTCGCGTCTCTCGCAGGGCGAACGCCCCTGAGCAGGAGGGGTTTGAAATCCAGCCCAGGCCTGGAACGTCTACCTGTGCAAAGAGCGGGTGACCTGTGACCCCAGCTCCAAATCCCCACCCGGGAATGTCGGGAGAGAGAGAAGGGGAGCGGCCAGGGCTTCAGCGGGGCGCTTGCCACACGGCCCCTCCCGCCGCGCCACCTGCAGGGAGGACTCCGCACCGCTCCAATCAGCTGGGAGGGAAGGACGTGGACTGCCCTGCCGGGCTTGCTGCAGACCTGGCACCGGCTGGGGCAGACGGAGCGCGCAGCCCGCTCCCAGCAGGGCGCTCCCCTCCTCCGCGCCGCCGCCCCCTACAGGGCGGCCGGAGCGGAACAACAAAACAAAAACAAACAAACAAACAAAAAAGCGGCCGTGCCGCCCTAGGCTTGGGCAGAATGCCACCTCCTGCAAGCTGCCGCCCCAAGCACCAGCTTGCTCCGCTGGTGCCTGGAGCCGGCCCTGCAGCTCCTCCAGCCAAGCATCCGGTGCTGTTTGGCCAGCGAGCTCTTTGGGGCAGGGCCTGGCATGCTAGGCGCGCGTGCACCCGGCCCCTGGCACCTCCGGGTGCTGCCGCTATGCACGTCGATACAACGAACAACAGGGGTTTAGAGCTATTTCCAAAGCCAAACCTAGCTGGGAGCTAGACCCCAAGGTCAGGTGAGGGGCCTTGATGGAGCAAACGCCAGGCATTGGGCTGGGCCCTCCCTGGGCCCCCACCAGCCCGTCTGGGTCCCACAGGCAGGGACCGGCGCTTTGATTCCAGCAGCCACCTCTGGAGTCTCCCGCCCTTCCCTCAGTGTGTGTGCAGCTGAACTTCGGGGCCCACAGCCGGGGTCCCCGCGTCTGAGAACGCGCTGCTCAGGGAGCAAAGACCTGCTGTGGCTGCTGGCGAGAGATGGTCGTTAATGACCCAGCGAGGGATCCCCATCCGCTGAGGAGCCCCCGTCTCCGGGGCTGGTCCAGGCGCTCACAGGATAGAAACCAGGCTCAGGGATCAGGTGCCCGAACGTCTCGTGGCGAGGATGCAGCACCTCGTTAGCGCAGCTCCGATTCCCCAGCAGCCCCGTCTGGAATTCATCAGCCTGGCGCGGCCCCAGAACGAACGGCCCAGGGCGCTGGGCTGCCAATCGCTTTGGAGGGAGGTCGATGCTGAAAGTCGTCATCTGGCTCACGGCTGGGGAATGTGAGGAATCCAGGCTGAAGGCTGAGCCCTGGCCCCCTTGTGAGATGACGCCTGCCGGGAGAGGCTGAGTCCAGCAGCTGGGAGCTTCCCCCGGCCCACGCCTTGCCTCCTGCTGTGGGCGGCTGGCACTGCAGGAGCAAGGAGCGCAGCTGCTGACTCACTGGGTGACTTTGGGAAAGTTGTTCCTGGCTCCGTGCCTCAGTTTCCCCATCCCCACAATGGGATCAGGCATCCCCCTGAAAAGTGCTTTGCGATCCTGGGACCAATGGTGCTTGAGAAGAGCCACTTACAGTGATTATTGCTTATCTAACCTTAGTGAAAGCCAAACCCCGACGGCTCTCCCTTTGGGCTGCCCCTGGGGGCGCCAGGACCCCTGGACAGCTCCCACCTGGGGCCACGCCATAATCCTTGCCCGCCTCCCCTCCCCCAGCATCCTCAGCTCTCCGGGTGCTGATGACAAGGGGCAAGCGGCTGCTTAAGGAGGCTGCTGTTGTTTAGAGCAGGACGATCTCGCTAATCTCCTCACGGCCTTGATCATAAACCGGGATTAGTTCAAATGCTGCCTCAGGGCTGAAGTATCCCCAGATCCATTAGGCCAGGCACCCACGTGGCCTCTGTGAGCGACCACAGCCTGGCTGGGACCACACGGGCACATGCAGGCAGGTCAAAACATGGGCACCTTCCTGTGCTGCATTTCCCATCTTAATCTGCACACCCCAACGTGCCAGCCCGGGCATGGGGCACCGACCCCAGCCCA
>NW_020664545.1:12849567-12874545 GCF_002925995.2 Terrapene triunguis
GCACCGACCCCAGCCCAGCATCCACACCCCAACGTGCCAGCCCGGGCCTGGGGCACCGACCACAGCCGAGCGTCCACTTGCCAACGTGCCAGCCTGGGCATGGGGCACCGACCCCATCCCAGCGTCCCCAACGTGCCAGCCCAGGCCTGGAGCACCGACCACAGCCCAGCATCCATGTGCCAACGTGCCAGCCTGGGTAGGGGGCACTGACCCCAGCCGAGCGTCCACATCCCAACGTGCCCAGCCTGGGCATGGGGCACCGACCCCATCCCAGCGTCCACACCCCGACGTGCCAGCCCAGGCATGGGGCACTGACCCCCAGCCCAGCGTCCACACCCCAACATGCCAGCCCAGACATGGGGCATCGACCCCAGCCCAGCGTCCACACCCCAACGTGCCAGCCCGGGCAAGGGGCACCGACCACAGCCCAGCATTCACATGCCAACGTGCCAGCCCAGGGCATGGGGCACCAACCCCAGGAGAGCATCCACGCACCAACGTCCCAGCCCGGGCATGGGGCACCTACCCCAGCCCAGCGTTTACACCCCGACGTGCCAGCCCAGGGCACGGGTGCTCCTCTCCTGATTTTCAGAGGTCATGTATCTAACTCCACGTGTCTGTCTTGATGCTGATGCTCTGTGGTTCATGTCCAGTCCCCTGTAACTGACTAAATCTCCATGACTTTTTGGAATAAGGTCCCAAGCATCCTTCGCATCACAGGACAGGCAGGGCATGGGCATTTCCTTCCGGCTCGGGGAATCAGCCTGCACGTCCCGCTTCGGCTCAGAGCTGGGAGCCCGCTGGCCGTATTCTCCACGGACGGACAGGCACTGTTCGATTTCGGCTCACGTTGGTGCCTTTTCACTGGTTTCCATCCTGCCTTCCAGCTCTGAGCTGACACCAGTTGCTTCATTTTCACTCCAGGTGTCAGTCTGGTGCCTGCCCCAGGGGGTTTGCATCGGCATCGCGAGTACAGTCCTAGCTCAGGGCCCACCGCGCAAGGAGCTGTACAAAGACCCCGCGCAAAGGGAGCCCTACCCAGGGAGCTCAGTCTTGGTCTAGGACAAGACACACGAGGGGGTGAAAGAGACAGGGGGGCAGCAGCAGCACTAGCAGGTTTTTGCACCCCAAGCAGTGGGCTGAGGTCCCCGCTGGCCCGGCCATCGTCAGAGCCGAGTGTCGCTTTGCGTCTGCTGGGGGAGCCAGCAGGGAAGGGACAATTCTCCGTTCTCTACCTCACGTCTGGCCCCAGGCCCGGCGAGTGGGATGACAGGTGAGTACCCAGGGTCCTGCGTGTACACGCCAAAGTGCTGAAATCCTTGTGGAAAATGGGAGTTCGTCTGCTAGGCGTGGCAGCGCTGAGCACGTCGGAGAGTCCCAGACCCCGCCCAGGTGGGGGGCTGCTCTGGGTTTCTAGCTCTGCCTTGGAGGCGAAGAGGGGAGAGGAACCCAGAGTGTACCAGACTTTGTGGGATGTTCTGCATTTTGACTGTTGCCCAGAGACGGACACAGCCCCCCGCATGGAGCCTCAGGGAGGGCTGCTGGGTTGGAAGCGCGGAGAGCACGGGGTCCCCTCTCCTGAGCACTGCTTGTATTTCCTTCACTTCACAGCTCCTGTTTACGAGCACGAGCCCACACATGAGGATCAGCCACCACCCCCCTGTACAAGGACAAGGCGATTGCACAATGTCCCTCCAAGCAGAGCCTTTCAGATGGCGCATGCCAGAGATAGGTGCTGTGGTCAGGCCCTATCTAACCACCACATCACATGCTGCTCTGAGACCCTGCAGTAGAGCCCAGGATTTCTGAGCTGCAGTATTTTATTGATGTCTAGCAAATAGGCGCTCACCCCACTTGGCAACGCATGTTGTAAGTCACCCCTGAGGGCTGGTCCCCAGCAAGGCTGGCAAATACTCTGTAATTCACGTGGTAACAGTCCAAGCTGGGAAGTTGAAGTTGATGGTGATGCTGGGGGGTGCGTGTCATGGCTGCCTGTGATAGCCTTTGTTTTTCTAATTTTCTTTAAAAAGAAACTGATTGAATTCTCCCAGTGAGAAAACAGCCCTACCCACGGGGTCTCCAGTTCAAAACCTTTATCCTCCGTCAATTGCGGGGAATCACGCAACAGAACGCGGGGTTCCATGTTTCAGCCGTTTGTCCCCCTGTCTGAGTGCGGCTGCCACCCCCGACAGTGCACGGCGTGGAGGGCCTGCTCCTGCTCTGTCACCGGAACTGCAGGCTGAGCGGATGCGTAGCACATTGTCACACTGAGTCGCGTCTATCCCCGTCCAGCATCCTCGCCCGTCGTTCACCTGGCCCCCAGGGCACGAGCCGCCTTGCTCCCCGCATACACCTCCAGCCGGCGGCGGCTCCACCTGAAGGATCCGGCTACGAAGTCGGGCCGGGACCAGAGGCTCTCAATCAGCATTTACTCGGGAAAGCTCATTTGGAGAGAATGCCTGGCCCCGATTTGCCCCTGCCCGGCACCTGGCCCCAGGGCAAAGGAAGTGATTTTCTGGTTCACTAGTGCCATGTGCTCTCTGAGCCCTGCGTCTTGTGCAGTCTTTGGGACCAGGCAATGGAGAAGCAGGCCCCAGACGTCCGAACCAGAGACTGGCCCAAGCCACAAATCTCTGAGCCAGAGTTTGACCATCCCAAAATGCAGCTGCAGAGATCAGAGGGGCTTTGTCTCAGCCCGTTGGGGAGACAGGGGCCAGTGCAGAGCCTGGCAGGGAGTTAGAGAGGAGAAGGACCTCGCGGGTCCTCCAAGCCATCTCCATGGCCGGACTGAACCCGAGAGAACGTCGCGAAATCCAGATCCAGCTGCATTCCGATCCAGGCGATTAGCTCACCACCGGCTGGCTGACGTACTCCTCACGGCCTCTCGTGTTCCCATCCCACCCTGCTCTCCCGCGGTTCAGTGCAGCCACAGATCACCACAATCAGCTTCTGCTTTCACACACGCAACTGGTACAATCCATCTGGCCAAGCACAGGCCTGCCTCCAGCCTGGGTCCACGTTCGAGCGGATGCTGACACAGAGCTCCAGATGGCGGGGGGAGGAGGGGGGCAGCTCAGTGCATGCACCCGGGGGATTCTCTGCCAGCCCCTTGCAGCCTTAGGGCCCCTGGAACAGGAGGTGAAGCCCCACCCCGGTCTCTCTCTGTTTCTACCCCCAGCCTCCAAGCTGGCCCTCTGCACCATCTCAGCACTGCCAGTGCAAGGCCCTGCAGCTCCGTGACACCTGGAAACATTCTCCTCCGGACCAGCAGTTCTGCCCCTCGCATCACTGTCTTTGTAACGCTCCCCTGGAAATACGTGGGGCCTGATCCTCCTCTGCCTCACCCCCTGCGACCCACTCACCTTCCATGGAGCTGAAACTCCACCCCATGGCTGGCCCAGCTGAACCCCATCAGCCCTTTCCCCCGCCCCCCATTGTGTTACAGGCTAACCAGGTCATCTGAACCCTGCGGGATGTTAACGGGAAGCTGAAAAGCTGCTCCGTGCATTAGTCTAAGCAGAGCACCAATAATGGGTAAAATACCGGTACTGCAAAACTGGAAACCCAACAATCGAAGAGCGGAGCACGGCCGTCGTGAGCTTGGCCAGCCTGGAAAGAATCGGACAGAGACACTCCAGACAAATTCTCCGAGATGAGGGGTGCTTTCCTGGAAGTATTTGAATGACCCCCCACCCCGCCCTCTCTTCTCTACCTACTAGGGTTGCCATATTTAAACAGTGAAAAAAGAGGATGCTCCTCGGGGGCCCTGGCCCCACCCCAACTCCGCCCTTCCCCGCCCCAACTCTGCCCCTTCCCCGCCCCCATTCCAACCCCTTCCCCAAATTCCCCGCCCCAACTCCGCCCCCTCCCCTGAGCACCCCGCATTCCCCCTCCTCCCTCCCGCCCCCCGGGCTCCGGCTGCTGCTGTGCTGGGGAAGTTGCTTCGGCCCCCGCCGCGGTGGAGAGCGGCGGGAGCCGGGAAAGTTGGAGCCCGGGGAGGAAGCGGCTGCACGCTCGGATGCCGCCGCCGCCTCCTCCGTGCCCCGGCAGATCGGGGGAGTTGTTAGTTTTGGCTTTGCTGCAGCCACTCGCACTCGGGGTCCCCTTACCCTGCCTCCCTATTTTCCCGGACATGTTCGGCTTTTTGGAAATTCTGCCCGGACGTGTCCGGGAAAATCCGGACGTATGGTAACCCTACTACCTACTTCCTTCCTGTCCAGTTCTAGCCCCCTGCTCAAAATTTAGCTTCTCCTCTGTGTCTTATGTGACAGGTCCCTGGGGTTTATTATGGTTTCTCCGCTGTGCTAAGCTCTACGTCTGTTTACAGGTATTAACTGAGAAGTAGCATTATCAGAAGGTTTAACATCAGTATCAAAATTCTTATCTCAAAACTTAGCATTAATACAAAACTTTTTATCTCAGATGGGTGTTTACAAGTGTCTTTATGACACCGTGCCCTCTGTTCAGACAGCCTGGTTTGAGGTTGGTTCGTTCATTTCCCATGGTGTCCTTTGACTCTCTCCCATGTAATCAGTCACTGGCTTTTCTTTCTCTCCAGTGTCCCCTTCTGTGTGAGCTCTTAATTTAATCTAGTTTCTGGGATTTTGGTACTTCAGGGTCCGGCAAGAGAGGGGCCTGGGGGATCCTGCACATTGGCTGGCCCTTTGGGGAGCTGTCTCCAACTCCAGGACTGTACATAGGCAAAAAATCCAGCTCCCTTTTTGGGATTACCCTGTGTTCCCCCCTCCCAGCACTGAGTCCTGCCCCCTAGAGCAGGGGTTCTCAAACTGGGGCTCAGGACCCCGCAGGGGGTTGTGAGGTTATTATATGGGGGGTCGCGAGCTGTCAGCCTGCATCCCAAACCCCGCTTTGCCTCCAGCATTTATAATGGCGTTAAATATATTTAAAAGTGGTTTTAATGTATAAGGGGGGTCGCACGCAGGAATATAACACAGGCGTCACCAGTACAAAAGTTTGAGACCCACAGCCCTAGAGGGCTGTGATCTGTGCTCTCTGGGCTCGGTGTTTTTTACCCTTTGATCAGATGCATCTTTTCCCAGCAGCTTTCCCATCACTGCTTCCTGCGTCCCAGCAGCCTGGGGGAAAACGCCCCCCCCCTCTGTCAGTCGGCTCATTTACTTTCTCACAAACCACCACCTGGCCATTTCCTGGTCTCAACGCCTCTGTTATCACAGGCCTTGGAGCTGCATCTTGATTTAAAGAGACAGTTATTTTCCGAAAACTTCTCAGAAATAGCATCCTGCAAAACTGGGGCCTGGATTGGGGTAACCTCTGCCACCCCTTTCTCTGTCCTGGAGCAGTCAGCTGTGTGACTGCTCCCCGCCAGGAGGTCGGTTACACAGTTCCCCCTCAAAACCTGGGTCATGGGCTGAGTGCCTGGGTGCACAGTTGTTGACCCAGCCATTCTGCCCTGGGCATCCTCTCCCAAATGACCACTGAGGAGACATTCCTGTACCCCCACTATTCCTTCCCCCGTTTCCTCCTCTGGGCCCCCCTCTAAGACACATCTCTGTGCTCCCTGAGAAGGAGTCCGTCCCTTGTTCAGCTGCAGAACTCTGCCAGCTAACACCTGGGACAGTTTCCTTAGTCACTGACAACACCTCTCCTGCCCCTGCGGGAAAGGAGCTAGCCTCAGCCCCTCCCATACTTGGGAGCACCCTGCTTCCTTGTGTTAGAGTCACAGGAATCCGGTTTCTGAGATTCCATCACCCTTCTCTGGGCTCCCCTCTAGGACACATTTCTCTCTGCTCCCTAGCGCGGGATCTGTCTCTGGTTCGGCTGCAAACTGCTGCAGCTAACAACTGGGTCAGTTCTCTCCCGGGCAGGCATTACACCCTCATCCCTTCCTGACGTGCTGTTGCCTCCAGCTGCAGTGCAGGAGCTGGTCTCAACCACCCTCCCACCTGGAAGCCTGTGGCTTCCCCCTGCTGCAGAGGAATCAGGGAGACTCTCTCCCATTCCCTCAGCAGTTCGTGAGACCTGACCCTTTCCCTCGGGGGTCCCAGCATAGACCTCCCTCCTGCTGCAGGCAAATACTTTAACCTAAGCTACGCGGAAAAAATCATTACCAAGGAGCAGGTCGACTAGGAGGTGTTCTATTACCCCCCCAGTCAAAACACTTTCCAAATCTTCCCACACCACATGGATTTTAGCTAGTGGTACGAGGAATCTGCTTTCGCCCCCCCTCCCCAATCTCTGCCATTTGGCCAGTAACATACTGGCCTTTGGGACCACACGCTGCTTAACCAGAGACATCTGGGCCCCTGTATCCCTCTGCCCCAAGTATTCCCTGCCATCAATTTTGACAACCTTAATGTGCTCCATATCCAGTTCTGCAGAGGCTAACCTCACAGCACCAATGTGACAGGTTTCGATTGCCTGGGGGGTTTCTGTGTTGAGGACAGCAGAGCTAACATGAGCTATTCTTTGCCTGCTTCCTCCCAGCACAGGGCATTTATTGCTCAGGTGATCAGTGGAATTACACCGATAGCACCTTTTGGGTTCCTCTGTTTTTACAGGAGATTTGGGATGAGGGTTAGAGGAATGGTTTTGGGGAGGTGAGTATCCAGCCTCCCAGCCACCCTCCTTCTTGCTAGGAATAAAATGGGATCCTCCTTTCCCACTACCTTTAAACTCCTGTTTTGACGGTTTGCTTTCAATAGATGCCTGGGTCTGTTCAAAGGCATCAGCTAGAGTCACCATCTCATCCCCAGACGTTACATCTTTGTCCCATAGACACGGCTTTACATCGGCCTAGGAAATGCTCTTGAGCCACAAGATCAAACAGTCCCTCAAAGCCTGTAACATCTTTGCCCCTCACCCACTTTCCCATCGAATCTTTCATCTTGTTCCCATATTCCCCATTACTCAGACCAATATCCCTCTTAAGATTCCTAAATGTAACTCTAGATGTTTCAGGCGTAATCTGAAACCTTTGCAAAACAGTGGTTTTGAATTTACAACAGTCTAAAGCATCCTCAATAGGCATTTCATTGAATACATTTCGAGCTTTACCAGTTCATTTTGCACTCAGGGTAGGGACTTTCTCGGCATCAGGGATTTCATGCACTGCGCACGGCCTTTCAACGGTGCTCAGATATTCAGCAACATCGTCTGCCTCATTGTATGCAGACAGAAATGGTCCCAACTGCGGATTTTCAGAGTGATGGGAATCGCTGGGCTCTGGTTCTGCTTCTCTAGCAGGTCCAGCTGGTGTTTTCGCTTTCTCTCTCTCTCCTCCCACTCTCTTTCTTCCTGTTTCTCCTTTATCATCCGCTCTTTCAGTTCCAATAGTCTCTGGTGCTCGCTTTCTTTTTCTTTTTCGCTTTCTTTTTCTTTTTCGCTTTTCTTTTTCTTTTTCTTAAAAGCTCCAACTTCACAATGACTTCACTGCTTTCACTCATTTGCGTTTCTGTTCCTACTTCCTTCCCCCGATAGAATCAAACAGAAAATAACAAACCGGTAGCCTCCTCCTGACTGTCCTTAGCCACCACACTTAAAGCCTCACTAGTGTATGAAGTGCAAATCTTGCTCAGTACAACAAGCTGTGTATTTCCCCCTGCTCGCTGCGCCTCTGTAATGGGATCCCCGAGGTGTAGCCTGGAACTGTGGGACCGCTGTGCCCCCTGAACTCTCTCCAGCCTGCGCTGTCTCTCACAATGCCTTGCTAGTGAGCAGCACCAAACCCTCCAGGCGCTGTGATCATTCACCACAACAGCATGTGGAGCCCCACACCCAGCTAGATTGCATGAATGCTCCCAGAGCCACTCATGAATCACACAGAGAAAGGCAACAGAGCCAAATCACCCCAGCTCCCAGCACGGTACCCCAGGAATATACCGCCTTGCAAGATGAGCAGTGCAGATTTATTAATTGGTTCACCACTTCATCAATGGAAAGTGGATACTCACCAGCCTTTGCAAACCTGAGTAGATTACCAAACACTTCAGGCAAACTCACTGGTAAAGATAAACAGCTAAACAAATGTATTGACGACCAAAGATAGATTTTAAGTTATATTAAGTGATAGGCAAAAAGTCAGAGTTAGTTACCAAAATAAAATAACATGTTAGCACGCAGTCTAACCTCTCAACCCTGTTAGACTGGGCAACATCTAGATTAAGCAGTTTTTCTCACCCCACTGGATATTGCAGGTCATAGTACACAGATTTCACCCTTGAAACCTGGGCCGGTCTCCTCTGTTGGAGTCTTAAGTCTTCTCAGTGTCCTTGTTGTGTGCAGCGTAGGTGGGGGCAGGAGAAAGGCCCAGCATGGGGCCCCGTGTTCTGTTTTATATCCTCAGTCCCATGTCTGGGGGACATTGCTGAGGAATATGGGGGTTACAGGATGCTCCCCCAAGGTTTAGAATGTCACATCTTATTTGAATATTTTTTCTTTACCTGCCTGGATTTTTATAAGCCAAATGTGTGTGTTTGTAAATTGTGTAATACAAATCATTGATTTGTATTTTAACCACTCATATTGTGTATAACTCAATGTTTAAACTATAGCTAAGGTTAGGTAGCACCTGGTTACGGCGTTATGAGCCGCTTCTGTGTATTTTGTTCTGCTTGTTTTTTCTCTCTGTCTTTTTTTAAAAAGTAATAAAAAAGTTCATAGGAAAAAAAGTCCAGTGTGCAGGGCAGAGGCGTTAGAACAGTGCTCAGAGGAAACCATCTCATGCTGTGAAATCTGGTGATGCTGTGGCACCATGCAGGGTTTCAGCCACAGAACTTTCAGTTGATGGTGTTTGAAAGATAAGGCTAGGGACACACATGCGTGCGAGCTGCAGCCCAGCGCGCCCGCTCGCTATGTGCATTCGGGAAACCCCAGCACCACCGCAGCTGGCTGGAGAGTCACACCATTCACAGAGACATGCAATGCACCTGCAGGCTGACCGTGCTCACTCCTTTTCATCCGTGGGCCTCCCTAGAAGAGGAAGGATGGTCCAGGGATTTGGGAGCTGGTTTGGGACTCAAGAAAGTGGGGTTCAATCCCCAGCTCTGCCACAGACTTCCTATGTGCCCTTGGGCAAGTCACTTAATCTCCCTGTGGCTCGGTCTCCATCGTAAAATGGGGCAAATAGCCATGCCCTGCCTCACAGAGGGGTTGTTAAAGCCTCTGAGGTGCTCAGATACCGTGCTGAGAGGCCAAATGAGTGCCTGAGAGCTCAGTGCCATTAGCCCCATTTTAGAGGTGGGGAAACTGAGGCACAGAGAGGGGCAATGACTTGGCTGTCATCCCACAGCCCATCTGAAGCTGAACTGGAGATGGAACCTGGCTTCTGCGACTTGTCAGCCGGTGTCTGAGTGTTTGGCATGATGCCCCTCTGTACAGGAGAGTTTGGACACTGACATGGAGAGTGCTATACTAGAGCCACGGGGGATTATTACTGAAGAGGCCCGTGTATGATATGACTGGTTGATACACAAACAAAAAGGGATCAAGAAAGCAGGACAGCCCCCCCCCCCCCCCACGACCAACCCTCACCAGCAAGGAAATACCTCATGCTGGGACCCCTCTTCACTTCACCCAAACACCCACCCGCCAATCTACACTGCCAGGGCCAGACCCACATCATCACAAGGGACCGCCTGCCCCATTCACACAACACACGAGCCTCCCTCGCAGCCTAACGCAAACCCTTACTCACAGTCTCGCTCACAGCAGCAAACATTCTGCTGACACGTGAGCACGTTACGGGTGCACCGAGGCAGGCAGGAGGATGATCCGGACGCCTGGGTTTCACCCGCGCCTCTACCATGAGCTTGGAGCAATTCACGGGCCTGCCCCGCGCCTCAGTTTCCCCAGCTGTGCAGCAGGGATAATGATACTGCCTTGTAAAATGTGTTGAGCTCCTTGCACGAAAGGGAGCCGGAGAAGGGCAGACGTGCTGTGAACGCCATCCCCTGACAAATAAGCTGCCCTCTGCCCCCCAATCCAGGCCAGCCTGAAGCAATCGCACGTGGCTAGCTGGGCATGGTGCCTTGTTGCCCATTGGGGATGCTGGAATTTGATTACTCCCAGGGATGGCACATGCTGCACATACTGGCCTTATTGGTAAGTTAAATGCTGAGATTCCTGCGGCATCTTTAACCCCATCAATATTCATGGCAAAGGAATTCACTAGCCTGGAGCCTCACCAGAATTGTGCTCCACCAAGGGAGACCATTTCCCTGCTAAATCAGAGTGGGACCAGAACCCAGGGCCCAAACCCCTCCCACCTCTGGGCCCTTGGAGAACTGGATCCAAATGATATTGCTCGAGTCCCTATTTTCTTTGCAGGGCTCGTCCCATCCCGGCACTCTGCAGTGCACCCAGGAGTCCTTTCGGCTCCGGAGCTGAACGCTAGGAATTCACTGTTTTCGTTCCAGATGCCAGGAGCTGCTCCAGCCTGGGAAAACACATGCCACAGAAAGGTCCCATCTTTCTCTGGGAAGTCTGCCTCCCATCCCCCGTCAGACTGTCGGGCTGGGGAGCGAGTTGTCTATGTTTGAAAGTGAATTACATGCTGGGGAAAGGTGCCAGATTGACAGCCTGTGAGCATGGGGCAGAACACGCTGCCCCTCACACCCTGCCCCACTGCAGGACCAGAGGGAGGGCCAGACAAGCTCGGACCCCAGGTCCAGTTAGCCCAGGATCCTGTCTCTGCCAGCGTCCCACACCAGCTGCTTCAGAGGAAGATGTAAGAACCCCTAGGAGCAGATGTGGGACAAACTGCAGTGCCTTCCCTCCCCCTGCCCCAACAGGTCTCACCCCGCGCTCTCCTACTGAGAGATCGACTGAGATCCTGACGTACGACGTTCAACGTCCCTCCCAGACGTTCCGTTGTAATGAATTATGATCACTGTGGATAGTCTTCAGAGCCTTGGAAAGCACAGAGCCATCGAAATGTGGGGCTGGGAGGGACCTCAAGAGGCCACTGAGTCCAGCCCCCTGCGCTGAGGCAGGACAAGTAACCTGGTCTTAAAAACCTCCAATGACGGGGACCCCACTGTCTCCCTGCGGAGCCCGTTCCAGAGCTTCACTACCCTGACAGTTGGGAAGTTTTTCCTGAGATCTAACCTAGATCTCCCTTGATGCAGACGAAGCCCATTGCTTCTTGTCCTGCCTTAAGGGGACATGGAGAACACTTGATCACCGTCTTCTCTATAACAGCCCTTAGCATGCTTGAAGACAATTATCGGGTTGTTCCCCCACCACCACCATCGCCCCAGCCCCCAGTCTTTTCTCAACACTAAACGTGCCCAGCTTTTGAATCTTTCCTCATAGCTCAGGGTTTCTAAACCTTTTCTCATTTGGGTTGTTTTCCTCTGGACTCTCTCCAATTTGTCCTCATCCTTCCTAAAGTGCGGCCCCCACAACTGGACGCAGTTCTCCAGCTGAGGCCTTACCAGTGCCAAGCAGAGCAGGACAATTACCTCCCAGGTCTTACCTATGGCAGGAGCCTGTTGTGCAACTGCCCCCAGTGTTGGCTCATTCAATTTGGGATCCACTCTAAGCCCCAGATCCGTCCAGCCGTGCAACCCCCTTGCCAGTCACTGCCCATTCTGTAGTTGTGTGCCTGAGTTGTCCTTGCTAAGGGCACTTTGCACTTGTCGTCATGGAATTTCATTGTGTTGAATTCAGACCAATGATCTAATTTGTCAGGGTCATTTTGAATTCTAATCCTGTCCTCCAAAGTACCTCCCAGCTGGGTGTCATCTGCACGGCACACTCGCCACTCCATTAGCCAAGTCATTAATGAAAATATTGACTTGTCCCAGACTCAGGACTGACTGCTGCAGGACTCCACTATATACGCCCTCCTAGGCTGATAGATTAGTTATCAATGGTTCACTTTGATTACAGTCTTTCACCCAATTGTGCCCCCACGTTATAGATATTTCTTGTAGCCTGTGTTTCCCTAGTTTGCTTATGAGAATATCATGTGGGACTGGGTCAAAAGCCCTATAAAATCCAGATCTAGCACATCTACTGCTTCCCCCCAGCCACTAGGCCAGTGACCCTGTCGAAGAAGGAAATTAGGTTGCTCTGCCATGCTGACTATTCCTTATAACTCTGTTATCCTCTAGGTGCTTACAAACTGATGGGTCACTCATTTATCCCAGTATCTTTCCAGACACTGAAGTCAGACTGACTGGTTCATAACTCCCCGGATTCTCTCTGGTCCCCTTTTAAAGGTAAGGATTGTGTTTGCCCTTCTCCAGTCCTCTGGGACCTCATCTATCCTTCAGGTTAATTGCCAGCGGTTCTGAGATTGCTTCAGCTAGTTCCTTAAGTAAAGTGAGATGAATTTAATCAGACCCTGCCGACTTGAATACATCGAATTGATCTAAATAGTCTTTAACCTGCCCTCTCCTTATTTTGGCTTGCGTTCCTTCCCTGTTGTTGTTAATATTAATTGTGCTGAGTATCTGGTCACCATTAACCTTTATAGTGATGACTGAAGCAAAATAGGCATTAAACAGTTCAGCCAGCTTGATGTCATCAGTTAATAGATCCCACTCCCCACTAAGGAGAGGACCTGCACTTTCCTTCCTCTTTCTCTTCATTCTCATGTATTTAAATAACCTCATCTCACTGCCTTTTATCTTCCTTGCTCGGTGCGACTCATTACGTGCCTTCGGGCTTCTCTACACTACGAAACTAGGTTGATGTGATTTAGGTCGACCTACAGCCACTGCAGTCATTCAATCGGCCGTTGTTATCCATCCTATTGTCCTCCTGCCAGTGGAGTGCATCCGCACAGGAGCGCTTGCATCGACTGCCGTGGGGCATTGTGGGGCACTGAGAGCCGAGTGTGGGGCACCAGCATTCACTAGAGCCCCCCCATCTGCCCCAGGGTGACAGCCCCTGCTGTGAGTCCTGCTCCAGCTCAATTTCACAGCACAGAGCCTACCAGCAGTGAAATTGACATCCTTGTCTGCTATTGTCTCTGCTCAGAGCAGCTGCACTGGGACAGCTCTGGGAGCTCCCTGCAACCGGCAGCCATGCTTGGAGTGGGGAGCCAGAGGGAAGCAGGGCTCCTAGCAGTGAGGGGGGAGCCTGGGCAGCAGCCTGTTGGGAGCAGGTAGCCAAGAGCCTGGGGAGGGGGGGGTGGCAAGCAGGGCTCCCAGAAGACAAAGACATTCTGCTGTTCTCATGCCTTTCTTTTGAATCATGAAATCTATCACGTCATGATCACTTTCACCCAATGTCCAATCTCTTTTTGAATCTTGTTAAGTTCTTGGCCACAACATTTCTTGTGGCAGTGAGTTCCCCAGTTTAATCACTCACTGAGACAGTATTTCCTTTGATTGGTTTGGAATTTCCCACCTTTTCATTTCATTGAATGCCCCTTTGTTCTTGTGTTATGGGGAGGGAAGGAGAAGAGAGGGTCCTGAGCGCTCTTGTCGAGAGCAGGCATTATTTACACACTTTTATCACGTCCCCTCTCATTCGTCTCCAAGGAGAGTTTTTCCAAGCTGCTGCTTATTCTCCTCACCCTTGTCTGAACCCCTCTCGTTCTGCTATACCCTTGTGAGCCGCAGTGACCAGCACTGCACCAGTGCCCAGGCGCGGCCGCACCATTGATTTACATAAAGGCCTTAGAAAATTCTCGGTATTATTCCCTTATGCAGCCTCACACTCCGCTCGCTCTTTTGACTGCAGCTGCGCATTGAGCAGGAATCCCCCCTGAGCTGTCTACACTGGCTCCCTTTTCTTGAGCGGACACAGTTCATTTGCACCCTGTATGGAGCACGGGTAGGTTATTTTCCCCCTGTAATCTGCATTGCTTTGCATTTGTGACTCTGAATTTCATTTGTAATTAGAATCATAGAATATCAGGGGTGGATGGGACCTCAGGAGGTATCTAGTCCCACCCCCTGCTCAAAGCAGGATCAACCCCAACTAAATCATCCCAGCCAGGGCCTTGTCCAGCCTGACCTTAAACACCTCTAAGGATGGAGATTCCACCACCTCCCTAGGTACTTGTGTGGCCTGTTTCCCTCCTCTCTGAAGTTCCCTCACCGTGTTCTCTGGTCCTGAATCACCTAAATTACTGTTAGTCCTGGGCAGATTCCCCCCACCCCCCACTGCTCCTCCCCCCTTTCCACATCACTAACAAACATACTGGATACTCCGACCTAGTGCAGAACTCCTGTGGCTTCTGTTGTTCCCCTCCGGCCATGATGAAAATTCACCGTTGAATCCTAGTCTTTGTTTTCTGACTTTGAACCAGTTTTTGATCCGTTACAATGTTTTGCCTCCTGCCCCCTGGTGACTTAGCTTCTTTAGCCGCTAAAAAAGCTTTATTTGGAAGTATAAATAAGTTATGGTCAGTTGGTCCTTCTTTACCCACTACTGTACCAACATGGGCAAAGAATTCTACGATATCAGTGAGAGACAATTTTCCTTAGCTGAACCCCTCCTGGTTTGACCCTATCGTGGCCTGATCTCCCCAATGTTTTGTCATTCTGGTTTTAACTGGCTTTTCAGCTGAGAGGTGAGGATGACGGGTCTATATGGAGCACCCGGAGCCTTTTCAAAATACAAGTCCAAGATTTGCTCCCTCCAAGTCTCTGAAACAGCAGGTGTTTTGAATAAGTGATTTCCCGGTTTGGTCAGCAGCTCAGCTACCTCGTACCTAGGTTCCTTCAGAACCTCTGGCTGGCCCATCGGGGTCTGGTCCCGTATTGCATTTTAAATGATCCGTGTGCTCCAGCAGCTCTCTCACAGTGGCCAGAGATCAGCCCCGGGGTAGGAATTCCCATGACATCTCGGCAGTGAAGACTGATGCAAGGAAATCATTCAGCTTCTCAGCAACATCCTTATCTCCCTTGATTGCTCCCGTTAACTTCTGGTGATCCAGCAGGCTCATCCATTCTTTCCCAGCCTTCCTGCTTCTGCTAGACTTAAAGACTTGCTTGTGGCTGGCTTTTACACTTTTACCTATTTGCTCTTCAGACTCCATGTTGGCCCCTCTGATTTCCCCCCCTCCTATCGTCTGCTGTACTTTGTGCTCCTGATTAGTGGACTCCTGGGGACAGGTTTCCGAATCTGGCAGGATTTCTGTTTGCCTGAAATACGCTCTTGACCCTGCCATGTAGTTCTGTTGGTTGGCTTCTTGCCTGCCCGGCTTCCTTGTGGTTGGGTGGGACACGTGTCTGCTGAGACTCTACGGAGCATCCAGGCCACCTCTGGGGATGCGACTCCGTTACTTTCAGCTTTGGGCCCTTCGCCCTTTCTCAAGTTCACCGTCTGGCTCTTCCCCACCCCGGGGATGTTGACTAATTATATCGTGGTCTCTGGTCCTGAGTGGTTCAGCTCCTGTCGCTTCTTGAATGAGCTCCTGTCAGTTACCTCAGCGTCACCAAGCAGAGCCGCTCCTCTCTCGCTCTGGCACTCGCTGCTCCACGACGGAATCACGGAAAGTGTCAAGATTCGTTTCTCTCGCCCCGTTCCCTGGGGCTGCGTGACCAGTTTGTGGGCGGGTCGCTGAAGTCCCCCATTACTATTGTTTTGCTGCTTTGTCCCTAGTTTCCGTTCCTTGATTTGGAGCCTGGTCGTGCGGCCCCACTGATGTAGTGACACATTCCTACAGCTGGGCAGTTGTCTCCTGTGCAGGCCTCTCCGCTCAGAAGTCCTCTCTTTATGCTTCAGCACTGCGCCCCCACCTCTCTGGCTTCCTCTGGCTTGTAACCAGGTATTACCCTGCCTAGCCCATTGGTCTTCATAGAAATGCCCGTCTGGAAGAGATGGCGAGAGGTCATCTCGTCCATCCCCCGGCGCTGAGGCTTAGAGCATCCCTACAGGAGCTTGTCCAACCTCCCCTTAAAAACCTCGGTCCTGCCTCGGTCACCTGGGCAATGCTGAGCTCGCCTGAGCGTTCCTGGCTGCAAACTGACTGTTACTTCCTGCCTGGCTTTTTGTCATTCTGCCACATCTCTGCCACGGGCCGAGTCCGCTCCCAGGCATTCCAGGGTTTGCTTTTACATTGCTTGCATTTGCACACAGACATTTCTAGGGTTTAGTTTTGACCAGGTGCCAGTTTTTATTTACCCCTTTGGTCTGACACCCTGCTGAGGTGACAGACTTTTGACCTCTGCGTTGGTATCTGATTCTGGTGCACTTTGCACCACACCTTTAACTGGCTGCCCAGACACCCCTCCTCAGCTCCTGCCACCCTTCCACCAGCTCCTGGGTCAAACATTCCTCCCCACTCTGAGGGACGTCATGTGCCAGCAGTCCGGTTCCACTCAGACTCAGGGGGAGCCCGTCCCTTCTGCAGAGGCTCCCCCTTCCCCAGAATGTTCCCCGATGCCGGATAAATTTAAGCCCCGTTCGTCAGGAGACTGGCTTCCCCAGCGGGAGAATCGGGGAAGTTAGTCCTGGGGTGACCCCGCTCCACAACGCCCTCCTGTGCCAGATCAATAAGGAGCCCGGAGTCTCTGACCTCCCAATGCTGCCCCTGGCTCTGAGGTCCCTGAGCTGCTGGCACCAGGTACTTACATAAGCCAGGTGGCTGCGGCTAGTCTGCAGCTGGTCTCCACGCTGCGCAGTTAGACTGGGCTTTAACCCGGCATAGAGCAGGGCTGGATAGCTTTTGTGGGCTGCTAGTTATTTCGGTTAAAGGGTTTTATTATTTTCCAGATTTCAATCCCTTAGTCGACCCGACCGTTAAGGGAGCCGCCCTCCCTGCCGTGCCCGGCCCACACAGTGCAAACGCCCCCATGCTCGCTCCATGTGGGACCCCCCTGGCTCGCTCCAAGTGGGATCCCCCCCCCCCCGTGCTCGCTCCATGTGGGACCCCCCGGGTTGCTCGAGAAGGGCCATAGCAGCACTGAACACCGGCCTTCTTCGCGCCGCGCACCCGCTTACATCCTGGACCTGAGCTTGGTCTCCTGAAGCCTGGCGCCGAGGACCCTACTCCAAAGCCTCACTCGGAGACCCCGGCGACCCCCGTTCGACAGTCAGAGCGTGTCTGCTTCTTTGACGGTTGTTCTTTAACTGCTCCTGGCTGCCGCAGTTCCGGCCCTGGCAGTCCGTGACTGCCCCTAACCCAGCCCGTGGGGTCTAGCCCCCAACACAACCCCGCAAAGTGCAAGGCGCAAGCAAAGAAAGGACACTTACCGGGAGGTGCAGATCCTACTCCGCCCAAACACCCCCGTGCTCACGGGCTCTGCTGGGACCTCCGGCTGCCTCCGATACAGCCACCAAAGCCAAAGCCTTTAGCGCCTCCCACCTGTTAATTACTGAGCCTCCTGGTGGCTGCTTTCCAAGAGCCTAGGACAAGGCCCGGGAGCCTAGAGCCCTTCTAATACGAAACTAAATCAGGTTTACAGTCAGCGTTTTATTGCTGCTTGTAACTGCTCCCGCGGCAATTCCAGGGTAAGGTTCAAAACCAGCCATGGGATTTACCAGAAGGAACTGCCACTCCGTCCAAACTCCTTGTGCGCGCTCTGCCTATTGTCTTCTCACTAGATCTGGGGCCTTGCAGGCCAGGAGACTGGTTTGACAAGCAGGCACTGACTTCCTAGAAAAGCAGTGACTTCAGTCTATGGGACTTAATCCAAACAATATACATGAACTATACATCTGTGTGGGCCTGCCCACACACTCACAGCATACGGGGTTTAGCAGGTTTTGACAGGGCACTTTGATTTTCCACTGGTCCCTAAGTTAGTAGCACATGGTCAAGGCCAACGTGGTTTGAAATCTGCATTTTGGAAAGAATCTAAGAGACAGCGAAGCTCAAACAGAAATGGTTGTTTTTTAAGGCAATGGCAATGGTTATTGTTCAACAAACAAACCTTCCCCTGTGGTATTTACAAGCCAAGTAGTACAGCTGGGAGAGCCTAAAAGTGAAACTAACCATACACAAAAGTGAAACTGACAGGTAGCTCACCTGCAAATGCAAAACCAAACAGCTGGGCCAGGGAGAAGGTCACTGAAATTTTTAAAATTCTGCCCATTTGAATTGCTAGGTGCTAGTACCCTGGGGGCAGAAATATGTTTACAGCAGAATTATGGGCTTGATTCCGATCTCCCCCACTCTGGCGTAAGTCAGGAGTCAGAGCTGGGAAATCTGTGTGACTATAGCTGTGTCTGGGTGCGAGGGAAATCGGGCCCATGCTATTTAAACGGATCGTGTCCTCTTAAGGCTCTGGGGTTTTGTTTGTTTGGTTTTCTCCACCACAAGCTCACTTCCTGCCCTCATTGCTTCAGAGCTTAAAAAAGAACAAAAGCAGGACCTGAACTTGGAGTTTGTGTCACTCTGACAGAGAAATTCTGCAGGCCCATGTCCCTCTTTCTGCCAGCCGCAGCCCATAAACAAGTCACAGTTTATTGTCATCCCTGATTAGCACCATAGCAGGGGCTTTTCTGGGGGCTCCCCACTGCTCACATTTTCTGGGAAGAGCCTGCGGAAAGAGAGACAGATTGGACATTGCACACTCTTGTCCAAGATCTCCAGTGACTTCAGTCTATGTGACTTAACCCAAACAATATACATGAACTATACATGTGTGTGGGCCTGCCCACACACAGCAGTGAGTGGTCACCCCAAGAATGGGAGCACAGAGACCATGCAATGAGCTGGGGCAGAGATCGGGATGTTTAGTTCAGGTGTTTACAACGCCTTGTCTACACTAGACAGGGTCCGGTGCTAGCCTGGCAAACCCTGCCAGTGGAGATGCAGCAAGAGGGCATCTGTGGCACGGCTTATACCAGTTCCCAAACAGAACAAGTGATCCCAGCACAAGTCCTTTTTGCTGGTGTAACTGGGTCCACACCAGGGCTTTGCCAGCAGGGCTATGTCGATCAGAGGTGGGAGGTTTTTTAGCTGGCAAAACGTTTAAGTGTCGACCTGGCCCAGTCTCCCTCTGCCTACCAG
Organism: Terrapene triunguis; assembly: GCF_002925995.2. Taxonomy (NCBI): domain Eukaryota; kingdom Metazoa; phylum Chordata; order Testudines; family Emydidae; genus Terrapene; species Terrapene triunguis. The sequence goes on from NW_020664545.1 coordinate 12,868,466, forward strand.
GACGTGCCATTCCCAGCGCGGGGAGCGGGACACACGCTAGCTCTGCTCCTGCTAGAGAGAGCAGTGTGGCGACGGCACCGGGGGTTAGATGCCCAGGTACAAACCCGCCTGCCCCCCTCAGTAGCAGCGTAGCCACCAGTGGAGATTCAAATTCCATTGTGCTGGGCACTTGTAACTGGAGTCGGCCACCTCCCATGCACCCCATCATGGCCACGGGTCACGCTACAGGCAGCCGGCCTCAGTTTCCCTTCTTGGACTGTTTAAATAAAACTTCCCTTGGTCAAAAATACCCCTCCTTGGGGACTAGGCTTTTAATAGAAAATTAACTGCAAATAAGAGTCACAAATCCCAGCCAAGGCTTCCCTTCCTCCTCCCCAACCTCCCTGCCTACGGCAACCCCTGGTCTGCAGAGTCCCTGCAGGAGCCTTTCCTCACCTGGGGAAGACTCTCTACCAACTTCCTGGACTTCCACCTGCTGCCCATTTGGGGACTCCCTGATCCAACCCAGGTGTGCCTCTTTAGTGGTCAGGGCTGGCTAGCCCCAGCCCCTCCAGCCACCTGGTACAGCACCGCACGAGCACACAGCCCTGCCCCCAAGCTGCTGACACTCTAAACAGCCCGGCCAGGTGCAGACAGGATCCGTAGCCCCATTTCACAGACCGGGAGCTGAGGCCCCAGAGGTGACACTGGGAGGTGGAAAACCTGGGCCTGACGCTGAGGCCCATGGCAGAGAGCAGCCAGCTCTGGACCAGACAATGACAAGTGGGTCGCGTAACCCTGCGTGGGGTAGGCCAGCCCTGCCCCCATGAGAGCCGTCTCACTCCCCTGCTGTCCCTCCGCATGCCGACAGAGTGTCATTCCCTGCGCCCTCCTGGCTGCACCATGGCTGTTTTCCTCACGTGGGCCTGAGTACGGAATGAGAACCAGCTCCCTCCGCCCCAGCAGTCTGGGTTAGGAGGTGGCTGAGCAGGCCCCATGGCCCCTCAGAGTGACCGAGGCTAGACCAGAACCGCTCAGCCCTGCAGTGCCCCGATGGAGCTCCGTGTCCCCCGGGCACTAGCGATTTACACTGGTTAACCCATCGTTGCATCACCCTGGGCGCCGGCTCCAGACAGCCCATGCAAAGGGCCTGGGGACGCATTGGGAAGGATGGTTATTGTGACTGGTAATCGAAAGCTATCGCAAATGCATGGTTCCGCCTGGTTAGCTGGGATTACTAGGACACCCCCCCCACCCCCCCAGCCCGGAACATAATTAAGCCCGCTCGTTGTAATGCGGTCCATGCAAATTGCCAGCAGCAAAAACAAATTCGTTGCAGCTGGGACCTCCCAGGCTGCCCTCAGCTGTGTTTCACTGCGGGCTGGCAGAGACAATACAAACTCTGCCCGGCTCTTGGCGTCAGATCCATGCCACGGACACGAGGCTCCACCTGCGCAGAGCCGGTTGCAGGAACAGGGGCCCCGAGAGCAGAGTGTGACTCTCTGGATCCTGAAGTGCTCGGCAGCCCAGCGCAGAGGTGCGGGCGCTTTGCTGCTGGGGCTCCATGTTTTTCGAACATCAATAAAACACAGAGCCCGGGTGAATTTTCACAGCGCTGCTGCAGCTGGCGTTAACTCCTTTGGCTTTGGCTTTCACAGACTCAGGTTTGTTTTATCAGCCACCGTTTGTTTTTCTAAATCAATTTTCTTCCAATAAAGGCGTCAGGCGGGTGCATTGGACGCCTCGTGCTGCGGTTCTACTGGCTCCACTGGCACTCAGCTGCCATGGGGATGGGCACCGACCGACAGAAAAACCTAGAGCACTGCCGGGGTCTCTGGACGTTCCTCTTGTGTCTCTGGTTTCTCTTGTGCCTCATTGTCCCTTGCAGCCTGGTGACTTCAGGAGGCTCCACGGGCAGATGACCTCAAGGGACAGCGTATCTTGGGCCGGATTCTGCTCTCGTGTCCACAGGTACAAAGCGGGAGCGGAGCCAGTGCACGTGCTCCAGGCCAACGCCAGTGTGACCGACAGGAGAATGTGGCCCCTGGCCCCTGCAAAGGTCCTAGCTAAGGAGCAACAAGCCAAGTGGGGGAGAGGCTGGGCTGGGCTGGCCCCTTCTCCCAGCTGCCCCTTCTCCCAGGCCTCTCCCCTGCAGAGTGTTCTCCAGGGCTTGGCCAGCCAGCACCAAGTATACGCCCAGGATGGGGCTTCATAGAGCTCTCTGTCCCCAGCTCTCTGCAGGTGGGCCTGGGGGCATTTTCTCCACAAGCCCTGGGGAAATGTCTCGTGGGCTCCCGCCCTGCACGTGTCTTTGGGCCCTGGTGGCTTAGAGGGGAGTGGGACGCGGGCACTCGCTATGGGGAGGGAAGGCACTGGCAAGGGTCTCACCAGAGGGGCAGGGGACACCCCCCAGAGCAGTCCTGCTCTGACCACTGCCCTACACTGCCAAGCCAAAAATAAAGGCACAAAGGGAGGGTCAACTTGACATCCCCTCCCCTTGCCATGGACTGGAGTCCTGCTCCCACGAGGAGTCCACACCAGCCGTGACAGCCCAGCAGGAGCTGCCTGGCCAGGGCAGGAGATAGAACCATTGTTTGGGGGCCATGTGCTGAACAGGGAGGGGCCGAGCCACAGACCCCAGGGGGTTCGGCCCCAGGTTCTTGTGCAGCCTGTCTCTGAACTGCCGAGTGCCAAACCTGCCGTACAAGCAGCAGGGGCCTGGCTCGGGGCTCTGATTTGGACTCATCTCTGAGGTCCTTTAGCCCTGGCCATTGCAGCATCTGACACAGGCTGGAATCCGGCTTCCCGCCAGCCTGGGCCATCTCTCCCTCCACAGCCCGTAGCTCCGTCCTTAGAGGCATGTCAGAGAGAAGCCACACACACGAGCGACCACGCTGGGCTACGTGGGTGAGCCGGCCCTGTGGGCTCAGAGCAGCGCAGCACTCGCTGCCGCTTGTAAGCCAGGCAGAGCAGCTGGTGTCCTGCTCACGTGCATTGGTCTGAGCCAAATCCTGCTCATCCCGGGGATACACCCGAGGGCAGCGGCTGGCCCCACGAGCTTCATGGCCTTCAAGCAGCCACATCGACCTCCCCCGAGCACCCTCTGTGCATCGTCCTCCATGGGGCATAGCTAAGTGCCTGCCTGCAATGAGCCACCTCGCCCACTTCAAAGCCTGCCCTGGGTCGCCAGCTTCCACTGGTACAAACCAGCCCCTTTCACTCCGCTCGGCTGGTAGCTGCTGACCTCAGAACCCGAGAGAAAGTCTCAGCCCCCTTAACTGGACGTACTCGGCCAAGGGCATCTTGCCGCCTAGATCCAGGGGCGAGCACAGAGGAGAGCAACAAAACTGCTTATGGGGCTGGAGGGCTGACGGACGATGAGAGATTACAAAAGCGAAATGTTTATGGTTTGGCTAAGAGACGACTCCAAGGGACATGATAACAGCCTGCAAGTATTTGAAGGTTGTAAGCACTGAGGCTAGAGAGGGATCAGCTCACGCTCAGGGCTGCAGGCTGAAGTTAAGCAAAGGAAAATTCAGGCTTGACACCAGGATATCTGTCCTGAGGCTGCGATCACTGTGGATTTGGAGTGGCGGGACTTTTATAACAAAGGCTGGCAAAGCTCAAGGGAACGTGTCATAGGGAATAACCGTGAATAGGCCTTTTCCTCTTCAATTGTTTGATTCCGTGGAGAGAGGGGCCAGAACAAAGCACATCGGAACTTGGTGGAAGTCTGGAATTGGCTCCAGACCCAAACCACTCACTTGAGTCCATCTCCAGATAGACAGATACAGTTAGCTTGCGTGAGACTAGCTACACACACAGCCCAAACGGGCTGGTCACAAGCCACTTCCCCCAAACCCAGTCAGTTCAGACGATTTCATCCCAGCCTCTGACAGAGTGACCCTGCTGATAGCCAGGCGGGCAGCGATCGAAAGAGGCTGAATTCCTATTTATTTTTTATCTTTTCCATAAAAGGAAAAAGTGGAAGATCTTTACAGCTGGTGAGGAAGGGATGCCAGGCAAGGGATGCATACACACACACACAGACACTTGGGTTCAGTCTCTGATCTCAAACAGACTTGGTTTCTATCTATATTTCCCCCCCACAAACATCTGTTGTTAACTTCTAAACTGAGTGAAATTAACACGCCATGGCTGTAACTCACAATTAAAGTTTCTTTTTAAACGAAGCCCTTTTTCTTTTGCAAAGCGCTGTGCCAATCAATTATATTTTCCACATACCTTTGGCAGTGCTAGGTCCTAGGGGGATCCCTGGAAAGAAGGGGTGCGGTGCCACAAAGGAGAGGCGCTCCTGCTTGGCGGGTGGCTGACTGAAGAACCTCTTTCCCAGCTGATGGAAGCACAGATGTGTGGGGGGGGAGAGAAATGACTGTGCAGAGGGGAGGAGAGACAGACCAAGAGAGGCTGCAGCTTTTTAACTGCTGGCTTGGCTCCTTCCCCCAAGCGAGCGAGCGAGCGAGAGAGGCAGACGGGGGTCAGGGGTCAGCGATGGAGCTGAGGATGGGAACTGAAGCCGTGGACCAAGCAGGGAGGTGCATGGGAAGGCTCAGTCGCACTCTTGGGGCTGTCCCACAGTGGTGACATGCCACCGCCTACAGGAAAAAGGAACCTGGACCCCTGGGCAGACCCTAGTGGAGGGTCCTGGGGGTCGAGGAGCGAGGAAATGACTCAGAAAGGCACCGTCTAGCAAGCATCACAAGACCATAAATCGTTGCCCATCTGCAGCACAACAGGGGGTGGGATGGAAACGGAGTGCGCTACATAGACTGAAAAGCCTCATCCTGCAGAACGGAAGGGAGGCATTCATTTCCCCTCACCGCCCCCCAGCAAAAGCAGCTGGTGAAAGCAATTAAGGAACCAAGGAATCATAGCGAAGTACTGCCTTCCAAAGCCCCAGGGATCTCAAAGCACTTACCAATCACTGAGACACCCCGCCCCCCATGGGATGGGGAAGTATGGTTAAGTTAACCCCATTGTGCGGAGGGGAAACTGAGGCACAGAGCAGCTGGGAGCCTGATTCTGCAACTCTTGAGTAAGGATCATTCAGATGATTAAAGGCTGCCGATTTGGGCCCCGGGTGACTTGTCTGAAGTCACAAAGTGAGTCATTGGCAGAGCTGAGAACAGAAGCCAGGAGTCCTAGTTCCTGTCCCCCACGTCCTGCCCCATTGAAAACAAATGAGCAAGGGCCTGCTCCTGCTCGCACTGAAGCCAAGGGGAGTTTTGCCAATGACTTCAGCAGGTTAAGGATCATGAATTACGCAGCCACCCTTCTGCACAAGCAATTGGCTCTGTGATTAATTCCCTGGGAGAAGAGAGGTCGCTCTGTATAAGGCGCTGCCCAGCCCGGGACGTTCAGTGACGTCAGAATGGATTCCACGCCGATGGAGAAGAGACAGGTTCCGGGTGGGATTGGAGTCTCTGTCCTCGGGACCATCTGGCTGGGTCAAGCACCCTGAATAACACTGGCTCCATTGCTATAGCTGCATGTGAACAAGGACGCAGAGCGTTTGCCTAGAGCTAAATTTATCAGCCAGAAACTCCTCTAGCTGTCGACTGAGCGTGTCCCCCAGCAGGCGAGCCCTGGCACCCTGACTTTCTAAGGTAGGGAAGGTGACAGCCAAGGTCTCCCCAGGGAAGGCAGCAGGCTGGGCAGAGATGGCCCTGTTAGCGCAGGTGACATAGCTGATAAAGGAGCAGGATCACAGGTCGGCACAGAGGCTGTCAATTGCAGCGAATGAGGCTGTGTGGTCGAATGGTTAGAGCAGGGCTGCAGGGCTACATTCCAATCCCAGCAACTTGGGCAAGCCACCTCCCCAGAGCATTCCCCGGGGGGTGCGGGACAGAGCATTTGCTCCGGTTTGTGCCTGGTACCCGGCACTCCCGGCACATTTCAATCGGCGTTAATTTAACCGAGGTCGCTTGCTCCAGGCTCAGCTGAACCTGTTCGGAATGGCCATGTCTGGGGACAGACCTGTCTGGCTTCTGATCCACCTGTGTGTCCACACCCCAAACGCACACTGCACATGTGTGTGTCTGGACAGCCAGACACCCCCACCCAACCACTCACACACACAC
>NW_020664545.1:12879545-12895637 GCF_002925995.2 Terrapene triunguis
GCCCCTCCGTGTTTGGACTTTGGGTGAGGGGGGTATGGGACTTGGTGGCGGGGCAGGGCAGTTAGAGAGAGACTGCAGCGGGGCTCTCTCCTCCTGCCTCCGGTCCTGCAGAACATCCACAAGGCGGCGGAGCGTGTCCGTTTGCTCCCTCATTAGTCCAAGCAGCGTTTGAGTAGCCGCCAGTCCTCCTGTCGCCACCTCTCCTCCCGTTCCATGTTTGCCCGGTGCATTTGGGACAAGTTCTCCCTCCACTGTGTCTGCTGGGCTGCCTGTGCTCGGGAGCATCCCATTAGTTCAGCAAACATGTCTTCCCGTGTCCTCTTCTTCCTCCTCCTAATGTGCGCTAGCCTCTGGGCAGATGTGGCTGTGGGAATTGGAAAAAGGGAGTGAATTCCTGAGACAGATCAATGTATCTGTGAACAGAGAACATAGTCTTTCTCTGTGAACAAGACCATGCAGAGCACCTATCACACGCGCACTGAGGACAAGGTCGAATTTTCGGCCCTCGCCTACAGTGCCTGCGGTCTTGCTGTGGCGAGCTGAGGAGCGGGGCAGGACACCGGACTTTGTCTAGCTGGCAAACATGGTAAGCCGTAGACTTGGGGCTGCTTAAAACTTTAAGAGTGGCACTGGCCTCCTTTCACATAGAAAGCAATGCGAGTCTCTGCTGGCAGCAATCCTGCAAGCATGAACTCTGGCCCTGTCCCACCCCCTCGCGGCTGTAAACCGCGTAGCTGTAAAGCGGCGGTTGCAGTTCTGTAAAGGGACGGGCAAGCAGTCCCAATACTAACTTTCCCCTACCTAATTCACAGCAGGGAGTCATGCCAGACATCACCCTCCTGAAGGTCTCGGAGAGCCAGAAGGAGCGGATGCTTCGTGACAGCCTGCAGAAACCGGGGCCATTTGCTGCAATGCTCTGCAAGGCCATGATCCCCGAGTACCTGCTGGCGTTGTGGCAGGGAAACGTCTCATACCACGGGGGGCCTAATAAGCTCTCCCTGCCCAGGAACCTGCTCATGAGGCTTGAAAAACACCTGCAGGAGGCCTATGAGGAGTTCTCCCCGGAGGATGTCGCCTCTATCCCCGGATACATTGACCAGTTTTTGGCTTAGGTGCCCTTGGAGGGACAAAAGAGTGGAGCGTTTTGGGCACTATAATCATGAAGCGGACATTGTGAAATTTTTTGAAAATAGTTCGGACTATATATTGAAGCGCCCAAAGACAGACTAATCATGATACCCTTTGCACATATTCCCGTTTTGTTGGACTTTACTCTTTACATGTTTTGAAGCACTTTACCCATTGTTAATATTTTAAATCTTCCTGTTCTGTTATAAATAAATGTTTACATGTTTGAAAGCACTTTAGCTATTGTTAATATTTTAAATATGCCAGTTATGTTATAAATAAATGTTTAGATATTTAAAACACTTACTGCTTGATCCTTCCCCTGAATCTGTGTCTGGGATAACGGCTGGGGCGGGTTGGTAGAGGATCTCTGTGAGGGTGATGAAGAGCTCCTGGCTGTCGGGCAAATCAGCGTTGTAAGCGCTGTCGACTGCCTCGTCCTCCTCATCTCCTTCCTCCTCTTCCCCGTCCGCTGAGGAACCGGCCGCGGACAATATCCCATCCTCAGAGTCCACGGTCAGGGGTGGGGTAGTGGTGGCGGCCGCACCCAGGATGGAATGCAGTGCCTCGTAGAAACGGGATGTGTGGGGCTGGGATCCGGAGCGTCCGTTTGCCTCTTTGGTCTTCTGGTAGCCTTGTCTCAGCTCCTTGATTTTCACGCGGCACTGCGTTGCATCCCGGCTGTATCCTCTCTCTGCCATGGCTTTAGAGATCTTCTCATAGGTCTTAGCATTCCTTCTTTTGGAGCGCAGCTCGGAAAGCACGGACTCATCTCCCTACACAGCGATGAGATCCAAGACTTCCCGATCAGTCCATGCTGGGGCCCTCTTTCTATTAGATTGCACGGCCATCTCTGCTGGAGAGCTCTGCATCGTTGCCACTGCTGCTGAGCTCGCCACGATGTCCAAACAGAAACTGCGATTCAAACTGCCCAGACAGGAAAAGGAATTCAAATTTTCCCGGGGTGTGGCTGGTCAGAGCATCCGAGCTCGGACTGCTGTCCAGAGCGTCAACAGAGTGGTGCACTGTGGGATAGCTCCCGGAGCTATTAGCGTCGATTTCCATCCACACCTAGCCTAATTCGACATGGCCATGTCGAATTTAGCGCTACTCCTCTCGTTGGGGAGGATTACAGAAATCGATTTAAAGAGAGCTCTATGTCGAACTAAATAGCTTCGTGGTGTGGACGGGTGCAGGGTTAAATAGATGTAATGGCGCTAAATTCGACATAAAAGCCTAGTGTAGACCAGGCCCCAGAGGAGACACCAGGGCCGGCTCTAGGCACCAGCAAAACAAGCTGGTGCTTGGGGCGGCACATTTTTAGGGGCGGCATGGCCGGCGCCAGAATGCCGCCCCTAAAAATGTGCCCCGGCCGCCCTAGCTCACCTCCGCTGCTGCTGCCGCTTGCGCGCCGCTACTCGCCCTCCCTCCCAGGCTTGAGAGCCTGGGAGGGAGGGGGAGCAGCGGCACGCGAATCAGCTGTTTCGCGCGCCGCAGCCGCTCGGGGTCTCCCTCTCCCTCCCAGGCTCTCAAACCTGGGAGGGAGGGGGAGATCCCGAGTGGCGCCACTGCTCCTCCTCCCTCCTAGGCTTGAGAGCCTGGGGGGAGGAGGCAGGGAAGGGGCGGAGTTGAGGCGGGGCCGGGGGTGGGGTAATTTAAAAAGGGTGGGGGGGTGGCCAAAATTGTTTTTGCCTTGGGCGGCAAAAATCCTAGAGCCGGCCCCGGGAGACACAGTTATAAACGCTGCTTTCCCAAAGGGAGCGGAGCTGCTCTCTTCCCAGGAGAGAACCGCGCTACCCACAGGCATGGCTCCGCCCAAGGCAGGGCACTCAGATCAAACCAAGCCACCCCGTCTGCTGGCCACGTTCACTGCGCGTTGCACCCACCGAGGCATGGAGCTTGTGGGATGCACCTGGGGGCTTTCCCATCAGAGTTTCCCTGCTGTCAGCGCCCTGGCAGAAAGCCATTGCAGCCAGGGCTTTCCAGGCTTGGGAATTTTACACACACCCTGTGGCTGTTTGCGTCTTCCCAGCAGCTCGAACACAGCTCAGATCCTCCTGCTCCAAAAAGCACAGGTCCCAGCTAGCTGGGCTCACGGAGAATCCCCCTTAGCTGTTCAGGGTTTGTGACACACAGCCCAGCAGTTTTGGGCCCATCCATTAGCAAGCGGTGGCGTGCATACACACTAGCCTCCATGATCATACCTTGCATTGCACCACTTTCCCCTGGGTCCTAAAGCCCAGGGACTGAATTCTCCCTCTTAGAGAAAGAGCAAATGACCCGGGGTTTGTCTGCACTGCAAGAAAAGAACCCCCCCGGCAGCGAGGTTCAGCGCCCGGTCAGCTGCCTCGGGGTTGCATTACGGGGCTAGAACAGCAGGGTAGCCCTGCCTGCTGGAGCTTGGCCTTTGCAATCTGGCGAGAGGGGAGGGTCTCAGCGCCTGGCTCCAGCCCGAGTGGGAACATTCACTGCTATTTCTGGCCCCATTGCGCAAGGCCCTGACACTCACATTCCCCGCGGGGGGGTTGCAGGATGGCCGTACCCGGAGGTCAGCACGATGAAGATCTGGGTGCTCTGAACTCTAGGGGGCAGGCAGGCAGGGCCAGCTCCAGGCACCAGCTTGTCAAGCAGGTGCTTGGGGCGGCCACTCCGGAGAAGGGCGGCATGTCCAGCTGTTTGGCGGCAATTCGGCTCGGAGCGAAGGACCTCCCGCCGAATTGCCGCCACAGATCGCGATTGCGATCGCGGCTTCTTCTTTTTTTTTTTTTTGGTTGCTTGGGGCGGCCAAAACCCTGGACCCAGCCCTGCAGGCAGGCATGAGCTGCTGCCACTACCAGGGGCAAGGAAAATAGGTTTGCACCCGGATTTATTTGGCCTCCATTCCTGTGGGTCCTTGGGGCTATAATATGAGCACCCCACAGCCCCCTATGAAGCAGGGCAGGGCCATTGTGTAGCTGCGGAAGTGAGAGCAGAAGTGGTTCGGCCAAGGTCACCAGAGAGTCTGCAGTGAAACAGAGACGTGAACCCTGGTGTCCCACGTCCCAAGGGAGTGCGCTAAGCCCCGGGGCCAGCCCCACAGGCTCAGCTGGCCAATGCAGCTCGGAGCGGGCCACGCGGCATGGAACGAGTTCTCTCCCGGAGAACGCGCTGACTGTCTGGGCTCCCGCGGGGCCTGTGGACTGAGCGTTCCTCACCCCCTTAGGCCGGGGCTATTGTGAGCAGCCTGCAGAACCCAGCACAACTGTTTGTGCCGAGGGTGCTGGTAATGCAAATAACACCAACAGCTACGAGGTTTAGAGCGATAGCATCCAATTTTATAGCAAATGTCACCCTCCCCAGAGGGTTTTACAAACCAGGGGAATCACAGCGCCTACCACTGACATGCAGCTGCCTCTGGGGTGGGACTTGTCAGCCGTCGAGCGGCAGCATCACAGCTTAAGCCAGGAGCTGAAGAGTAGTGCGTGCTAGTGAAACTGCAGGGGGCTGTGCATAGCAAGGCTGGCGGGAACTTGGCCAGGACCCCAGGCGTAACATCGCTGTTCTTGTGCCCTGGGATCTTTAATGACCAAATCTGGGCAGCACCTCCACAGCGAATGACTCCACAGCGCCCCCTACTGCCACATCGCAGTACTGGCTCAGAAGTTAGGAGGGCGCCTACTGCAGCTCCACCCCCCTGCAAGCTGTCCATGGCACTCTCCCAACCAAGCCCCGACCAGCGTGTGACTCGCCTGGGGGTCTGATGCTGGCGGAGACGCAGCCAACCCGTCTCCTAGGTCACTCGGCTTTGGATGCTACGCCTATTTATCTGGCCTAGCCTAGCAACCCGGGTGTTTCCGCTCATCCCTATCTGTCAGGTCTGACACGCTGCAGCCCCCCGCCAGAAGCCAGCGCTGGGAGCCGCCAAGGCATCCGGCGCAGATGGATGGGCCCCTTTGATCTCCGTTGCTTTGAAGGCGCCCAGCCCCTCTGGAAATGTTACTTCTGAGCGGGGGCCGTGTGAACAGTGCAGCCTGCGATGCTGTGGCAGCTGGCAGGACACTAGCAACTCACAGCCCCTGGGTCGGGGCTCGAACCCCTGGCCAGCTCCGCCCCCGGTGTCAGGCCGAGCTCTCTCACTCACCCCTTCTCACGTCGCCTGGTCTTCTCAGCCCCCTTCCCCCAGGCGAGCCCAGTGCTCACAGCTCCCTCGCCCCGCAGTTTGGTCTCATCCCTGCCTGGTATCTCTGCTCCCATCAAGTCTTGTCTGTCCCAGGTGCCCCCCAGCACTCCCAGCCTGCGACCCCCTGGGCTGGTGCATTCACTCCCAGCTGCTCTCCCTTGGCTGCTGCAGCCGGGCCCGGAGGAGAAGCAGCTGGCAGGGAGGCGCCCGCAGGGGTGGAATGAAACGGGAAGTGCTCAGTGCGCCTGTTACTCACCACCGGCCACCTACCCCTCGGGCTCGCTGGAGAATGGCCAAGCAGCCCTGCGGCTGAGATGCAGGAGCAGGGCTGCTAGACGATGCGAGCTCTAGTCCCAGCGCTGTGGCTTCACCTCTCCGGGCCTCCATTTCCACACCTGCGTGGGGCTGACCCTGCTGTCCTCAGGACAGGCGAGCAGGCCGAGAGGGTGGTCTCCTCGGCGGGGGTTGTAGGATCAGGCTCATCAGGAAGAGCCCCTCACACAGGGTAGCCTCCAACGATTCCCCAGTGCTCGTTCACACCCCCCCCCCAAGCCCACGGGTTCGGTTTGCACCAGACAAGGCCCCCGATGGGATCCGAGACAGATCCAGCTGGGCTCTGGGAGCTGCTGGGCTGCTTTGGCTAATGGCCGGGGGATGTGTTTGCATTTCAGCAGCCCCTGGCAGAGCAGAGGACACATCTGTCCCTGAACCCGCCTCATACAGCGGGAGAGACTTCCTTAGCCACTCAGACCACGTCCAGGCCTGGCTCCAGAACCAGCGTTGTCCCCAGCCCTGCTGGCCCAGCTGACTCAGCCTCTCCAAAGGATGAGACTGCAGGGCAGAGGGGGCCTCGCGGCGAGGCAGAGGGGAGGAGCGGACGAGCAGAGCCAGAGGAGGAGAAGAACTGTGGACACGCTGGGTGGCTCAGTCACTGGGCAGAGTAGAAGTCAGATGTCCAATTAAAAACCACTAAAATACGTCCTTCCTGAATGGGAGGAGGAGGATGTGGAAAATCAGGGAGGGTTCAGAAGAGCTACAAGAACAATTTGGGGTTTGGAGAACCTGCTGCGCGGTGGGAGGCTGAAGACGCACACGCTGTTTCCTGCGCTGAGGAGGTTAAGCTCCTACCTGGGGGAAGATCTCTGAGAGCAGAGGGCCCTTGATGGAGCAGACAAAGGCCGAGTGAGATCCAGGGGCTGGAAACTGGTGCTAGATCAGTTGAGACTAGAAATCCGAGGCCTGTTTTACATGGGAGGGTGATCAGCCATGGGAACGACTCACCTAGGCAGGTGGGATCCTTACATGAGGACTGACTGACAAAAATATGCTCCAGCTCAACACGAGCCCTGGGCTGGCCAAGGAATGACTGGGCGGCCTGGGGAATCCAGAAGGACAGGCTGGTCCCATCTGGCCTGGGCATCAATGAACTGCGGGAGAGCCCAGCTCCCGGTGGGCGAAGGCACCAATAAGAAGCTGACTGCCACAGTCCCACACTGGGGACCTGGCTTCAGGGTGGAGTGAATGGGAGCGCGATGGGTTTGGAGTCCAGGCAGAGTAGCCCAGGTTCCCAAGGTGACTAGTGGTTTTGGGGGCCCAACTTGCGACCCCTTAAAGGAGCCTGATTCCCTCTAGGCGGGTGCTCAGGTCCCTTGAGGGCATCTCATGTTGCGTCCCCCGAAATCACTCGTCACTTCGGAACGCATACCCAGGGAGTCCAAACCCTAGCGCCCACCAGGACTTGAGACCCTCACGAGATGATCCTGGATGCTCAGGGCTGAAATCCTGCCCGGGGGGGCCCAGGGTCAGCTCCCGCCCATGCAAGGTCTCAGCCCATTCGCTTCCCTTGGCGAACCCAGCAGAGGAGTCTAGCCTGGAATCCTCTCAGATTCACCCCAGAAACTCTAGTGAAGTCGAAGAGGTGTCTCTGCCCCCCATAGGGTCTGTTCATTCATCACCTCAGCCCATCCCTTGCTTCATTCATCACATCTCCCTCCCCTTTGGCCACTCTCGTGTCTGCAGTGACAAGCCATAGGGAGCCCAGAACCAAGACAGAAGAGTAATCCCTGGGTTCATGAAAGACTGAGATGCTGATTCCAACGAGCCTCCCCAGTAGCAGCTTTAACCCAGAGCCAACATAGAATCACGGAATCATAGAATATCAGGGTTGGAAGAGACCTCAGGAGGTATCTAGTCCAACCCCCTGCTCAAAGCAGGACCAATCCCCAACTAAATCATCCCAGCCAGGGATTTGTCAAGCCTGACCTTAAAAACCTCTAAGGATGGAGATTCCACCACCTCCCTAGGTAACCCATTCCAGTGCTTCACCAACCTCTTAGTGAAATAGTGTTTCCTAATATCCAACCTAGACCTCCCCCACTGTAACTTGAGACCATTGCTCCTTGTTCTGTCATCTGCCACCACTGAGAACAGCCGAGCTCCATCCTCTTTGGAACCCCCCTTCAGGTAGTTGAAGGCTGCTATCAAATCCCCCCTCACTCTTCTCTTCTGCAGACTAAATAATCCCAGTTCCCTCAGCCGCTCCTTGTAAGTCATGTGCCCCAGCCCCCTGATCATTTTCGTTGCCCTCCGCTGGATTCTCTCCAATTTGTCCACATCCCTTCTGTAGTGCGGGGACCAAAACTGGACACAATACTCCAGGTGAGGCCTCACCAGTGCCAAGTAGAGGGGAATAATCACTTCCCTCGATCTGCTGGCAATGCTCCTACTAATGCAGCCCAATATGCCATTGGCCTTCTTGGCAACAAGGGCACATTGCTGACTGTGACGGAGTGGGGTCCAGGAGGTGGAGGGGCCGGACCCCGAGAGAGAGTGGACCCCCGAGAAGGGCTGTCTCACTAAAAGGGGCACCCCCCCACGGACCGCACGGGGCCAAGAGTGGGTACGATCTGTGAGTCCGTGACACTGACTCATATCCAACTTCTTGTCCACTGTAATCCCCAGGTCCTTTTCTGCAGAACTGCCGCTTAGCCAGTCGGTCCCCAGCCTGTAGCGGTGCATGGGATTCTTCCGTCCTAAGTGCAGGACTCTGCACCTGTCCTTGTTGAACCGCATCAGATTTCTTTTGGCCCAATCCTCTAATTTGTCTAGGTCACTCTGGACCCTATCCCTACCCTCCAGCATATCTACATCTCCCCCCAGCTCAGTGTCATCCACGAACTTGCTGAGGGTGTAAGCCATCCCATCATCCAGATCATTAATGAAGATGTTAAACAAAATTGGCCCCAGGACCGACCCCTGGGGCACTCCACTTGATACCGGCTGCCAACTAGACATCGAGCCATTGATCACTACCCATTGATCTAGCCAGCTTTCTATCCACCTTATAGTCCTTTCATCCAATCCTTTTTTAACTTGCTGGCAACAATACTGTGAAAGACCATATCAAAAGCTTTGCTAAAGTCAAGGTATATCATGTCCACCACTTTCCCCATATCCACAGAGCCAGTTATCTCATCGTAGAAGGCAATCAGGTTGGTCAGGCATGACTTGCCCTTGGTAAATCCATGTTGACTGTTCCTGATCACCTTCCCCTCCCCAAGTGCTTGAAAATGGATTCCTTGAGGACCTGCTCCAACATTAGCCAACTCCCTCAGCACCCTCAGATGCATTGCATCCGGCCCCATGGACTTGTGCATGTCCAGCTTTTCTAAATAGTCCTTAACCTGTTCTTTCACCACTGAGGGCTGCTCACTTCCTCCCCATACTGTGCTGCCCAGTGCAGCAGTTTGGGATCTGCCCTTGTCTGTGAAGACCAAGGCAAAAAAAGCATTGAGTACTTCAGCTTTTTCCACATCATCTGTCACAAGGTTGCCTCCCCCATTCAGTAAGGGTCCCACACTTTCCCTGACCTTCTTCTTGTTGCTAACATACCCGTAGAAACCCTTCTTGTTACCCTTCACATCCCTTGCTAGCTGCAACTCCAATTGTGCTTTGGCCTTCCTGATTACACCCCTGCATGCTCGAGCAATATTTTTATACTCCTCCCTAGTCATCTGTCCAAGTTTCCTCTTCTTGTAAGCTTCCTTTTTGTATTTATGCTCACTGAAGATTTCTGTTTAGCCAAGCTGGTCACCTGCCATATTTGCTATTCTTTCTATACATCGGGATGGTCTGTTCCTGTGCCCTCGATAAGCCTTCTTTAAAATACAGCCAGCTCTCCTGGACCCCTTTCCCCTCATGTTATTCTCCCAGGGGATCCCGCCCATCAGTTCCTTGAGGGAGTCGCAGTCTGCTTTTCTGAAGTCCAGGGTCCGTATTCTGCTGCTCTCCTTTCTTCCTTGTGTCAGGATCCTGAACTCTACCATCTCATGGTCACTGCCTCCCAGGTTCCCCTCCACTTTTGCTTCCCCTACTAATTCTTCCCTGTTTGTGAGCAGCAGGTCAAGAGGAGCACAGCCCCTAGTTGGTTCCTCCAGCACTTTCCCCAGGAAGTTGTCCCCAACACGCTCCAAAAACTTCCTGGATTGTCTGTGCACTGCTGTATTGCTCTCCCAGCAGATATCAGGGTGATTGAAGTCCCCCATGAGAACCAGGGCCTGTGATCTAGTAACTTCTGTTAGTTGTCCAAAGAAAGCCTCGTCTACCTCATCCTCCTGGTCTGGTGCTCTATAGCAGACGCCCACCACAACTTAAATACAAGGGGGGACCAATTGTTAAGCATGAGGGGTTCACCCATGTTATAGGAGACCCTTCCAGTGAAGTGGGCAATGAAAGCAGCAGGGTGTGTTCCCCATGGTTGTAACGCGCCGTAGGAGCAGGGTCTCTCAAGTCCATGGTTTTAGTGCCTAGTAGAGGTAGGAACTGAAGCTCCCAGGCTGACCTTTGAGGGTGTTGGGCAGGTTTCCTTTGAAGCACAGACTGAGAAGGCAGCTAGGCACGATCACTTTGAAAGCGGGTAGGTTTTGTAATCAGGATGATGCATAACCTAGGGACAAGGCCCAGGCCTAGGAGGCGGGCACACTGGGTTCTAGCTGCCGCTCAGGGAGAGGGAGGTGACTAGTGATGAGGACAGGGGACCACTAGCCAGGCTTCCTGCATTCTGCTGCGGCTTGGGGAGGGGAACATGGTCAAGTGCCCAGAGGAGGCGCTAGAGAGTTGAGTGCCTGTGGTTGGCTGTGTGTGATCATGGGATGTTGCCTGTATGATACTATTTCCCCACCTTGCTGGGGGACTGGGACCCTGCCAGGGCTGGTGTCTGTAAGGTGCTTTGAGATCCTCATGCTGCTGGTGGTGTTAGCTCAGGGGTAGGCAACCTATGGCACGTGTGCCAAAGGCAGCATGCAAGCTGATTTTCAGGGGCACTCACACTGCCTGGCTCCTGGCCAGCGGTCCGGGGGGCTCTGCATTTTAATTTAATTTTAAATGAAGCTTCTTAAACATTTTTAAAACCTTATTTACTTTACATACAATAGTTTAGTTCTATATTGTAGACTTATAGAAAGAGACCTTCTAAAAACGTTAAAATGTATGACTGGCCCGCGAAACCTTAAATCAGAGTGAATAAATGAAGACTCGGCCCAGCACTTCTGACAGGTGGCCGACCCCTGTGTTAGCGTCTGTGGGACACGTCATTCCTATTGTTCCAACCTCGCTGAATGCTCCATGCTGCCCGTCTGAGGACAATATGGAAACTGCCCCCCCCACCCCCGCACACACCCCCTCGGATCCTCACGGTCACTCTGCAGAAGCTGAAACTGGAAACAGACAAATGATTTCCAAGCAGGGGCGTTTTTGAGCCAAAGCCTGTGTGTATAATGATTCCCAGCATCGTTCGCTAACGGTGATGGAAGAGATCCTGGCACCAGGCCCCGGAGCCAGCTGCTCCCTGGTGAGCCTCCCATCCGCAGTCAAGTCTAGCGAGATGAAAGGGTTGTTTGGGAAGAGACTGGAAGGGATCCAGCTCTTACTCCAGGGCATGGAGCTGGCCCAGCCGAAGGGTGAGCGGAAGGTCCCCAGGCAGACACACAAGGCCCAAAGGAGGCATTAGGGGAGACTGGAGTGGCCCAGAGAAGCCGGTAGGGGAGAGTTGAGAGGCCCGGAGAGGACTGTGGGGAGAGTGAAGGGGGCCAGAGGAGCGAACAGGCAGGGCGGGCAGCGGAGCTCAGAGGGGATACAAGAGCGATCAGATGCACTGCACACCGCTGACAAAGGGATTCGGCCCCATGCTGCTCACCGCCCCCACCTCCTACTGGCTCCAGGGCTCCATCCCTGGGCAGGGGAGCGGACTGGCTCTGTGTGTGGCATTGCCTTCACTCAGCTCGGTGGCATGGCAAGGTTCCTCAGTAACATTACGCCCCAGAGCGGCATCTGGCCTAGGTTCCAGAACGGCCCAGGAGGCTGCTCCCCTTCCTGCAGGAAAGGCCTGTGGGACTCACGATTCGGGGCCTTTGGAGAGTTTCTGGCTGGACCAGGAGGAAGCTGGTGCCAGTGCAGACAGTGCAGTGGGGACGCTGGCTCCAGCAGTGCCAACTCGCCCTTGTGCAGAGGGCGAAAGGGGGAGTGAAGCTCTGGAATGGGGTTGTTACCCCATGGCAGAGGAGTTTGCAGCAGCCTTAGGATTCCTGCTGTTCAGAGCGGAATCTCCAGGGGCAGGTGGGGGAGGAGAGAGCATCTGGTTCTGAACAAGGTGCAGTGTGTAGCCAAGATTGCACACATGGGTGTATGTGTATTTGTGTGTAGCCCTGGGTGGATACATAGAATCATAGAATCAGTGTTGGAAGAGACCTCAGGAGGTCATCTAGTCCAACCCCCTGCTCAAAGCTGGACCAACTAAATCATCCCAGCCAGGGCTTTGTCAAGCTGGGCCTTAAAAATCTCTAAGGAAGGAGATTCTACCACCTCCCTAGGGAACTCATTCCAGTGCTTCACCACCCTCCTAGTGAAATAGTGTTTCCTAATATCCAATCTAGACCTCCCCCACTGCAACTTGAGACCACTGCTCCTTGTTCTGTCATCTGCCACCACTGAGAACAGCCGAGCTCCATCCTCCAGCATACCTACCTCTTCCCCCAGCTTAGTGTCATCCGCGAACTTGCTGAGGGTGCAATCCATCCCATCATCCAGATCATTAATGTTGAACAAAACCGGCTCCAGGACCGACCCCTGGGGCACTCCACTTGATACTGGCTGCCAACCAGACATTGAACCGTTGATCATTACCCGTTGAGCCCAATGATCTAGCCAGGTTTCTGTCCACCTTATAGTCCATTCATCCAATCCCTTTTTAACTTGCTGGCAAAAATACTGTGAGAGACCGTATCAAAAGCTTTGCTAAAGTCAAGGTATAACACATCCACTGCTTTCCCCATATCCACACAGCCAGTTATCTCGTCATAGAAAGTAATCAGGTTGGTCAGGCATGACTTGCCCTTGGTGAATTCATGTTGACTGTTTCTGATCACCTTCCTCTCCTCCAAGTGCTTCAAAATGGATTCCTTGAGGACCTGCTCCATGATTTTTCCTGGGACAGAGCTGAGGCTGACTGGTCTGTCGTTCCCCAAATTCTCCTTCTTCCTTTTTTTAAAGATGGGCACTATATTTGCCTTTTTCCAATCGTCCAGGACCTCCCCCAGTTGCCACAAGTTTTCAAAGATAATGGCCAATTGCTCTGCAATCACATCAGCCAACTCCCTCAGCACCCTCGGATGCAGCGCATCCGACCCCATGGACTTGTGCACGTCCAGCTTTTCTAAATAGTCCCGAACCACTTCTTTCTCCACAGAGGGCTGGTCACCTCCTCCCCATGCTGTGCTGCCCAGTGCAGCAGTCTGGGAGCTGACCTTGTCTGTGAAGACCGAAGCAAAAAAAGCATTGAGTAGTTCAGCTTTTTCCACATCATCTGTCACTAGGTTGCCTCCTCCATTCAGTAGGGGTCCACACTTTCCCTGAACTGTGTGCGTGTAAGTGAGTGCATACGTGGGTGTCTGGGCATTTGCGTGTCAGTGAGAATCTGGGAGAGTGTAGAATTGCAAATGGGGGGGAGGGGGATGGCTACATTAACCCTTTCCGTTCTGATGCCTTACTGGTTTCCATGTGGGTGAGAAAACAGGGGTGCCAAGAGCCAGGTTCACCCAGCCAGGGAGCAGACAGGCAGCCAGAAGGCCTGGAATTGGCCTGGCACGTCCAGAACTGAATGGGTGTGTAAACCAACCAGAACCAGAGCAAGGGACCAGGCAATGAGGCAGGCAAAGGGCGCTGAGCAGGCGCTGACCCAACGTGAGGAGCTGAGTGGTGCATAGACAGGCTCACATGCGAGCACTGTCCTGGGGCCTCACATTTCTCAGAACTTAGGAGACCATCTCTGTGCGTCCAGTCGCTGTAGGGTCGCCACCTATCTAATGGCTGGTAACTGGACCCCCTGCCATGCCTCTTCCCCCAAGGCCCTGCCCCTGCTCCACCTCTTCCCCCAATGCCCTGCCCCTACCACGCCTCTCCCCCAATGTCCCGCCCCTACCACGCCTCTCCCCCAATGCCCTGCCCCTGCTCCACCTCTTCCCCCAATGCCTCGCCCCTGCCACACCTCTCCCCCAATGCCCCGCCCCTGCCATGTCTCTTCCCCCAATGCCCTGCTCCTGCTCCACCTCTTCCCCCAATGCCCCGCCCCTGCCACGCCTCTCCCCCAATGCCCTGCCCCTGCTCCACCTCTTCCCCCAATGCCTCGCCCCTGCCACACCTCTCCCCCAATGCCCCGCCCCTGCCATGTCTCTTCCCCCAATGCCCTGCTCCTGCTCCACCTCTTCCCCCAAGGCCCCGCCCCTGCCACGCCTCTTCCCCAAGGCCCCGCTCCTGCCACACCTTTTCCCTCAAGGCCCTACCTCCATTGATCACAGGGTCTTCACCAACACGACAGAGGCCACCTTGCCCACCGCCTGCGGCTGCACAGGGCCAGGTGCCACGGTGAGCCGCAGGAACAGCCTGGCCCTGGAGACAGCAGCTGCTGCTGCACGACCTCCTTCCTTCCACGTAGGCGTTGCCACCTTTTCCACAGAGCAAATAAAATGGCCATCAGGGCTTGGGCACCCGTCCACACAAGCCGACACCCGGACTGTCCTGGTGAAAACCAGACGGGTGGCCACCCTACGTCGCTGCCACCCGGACTTAGCTCTAGAGTCTTCCTGCCTTCACAGGCCTGCAAGGGGAAGGGGACAAATTCTCACCCCAAATCTTGCCTGCCTCATAGGACGACCTGTCCCCGGAGTGACTCCATTGGCTTCCGGGGGGCTATTCCTGGTTTCCTTTGGGGGGAGCGAGAGGCGATGCAGGCTGTGGGGCCCCAGGACGACGAACAGAGATAGAGCTGGGAACCGAGGGCTGAGTTCATCTCTCGCCTAACTGAGCGGAAGGCAATAGAGTGCCAACAGGGCTAGCCGGACATGAGGCTGGGATCTTCCCCCCGCTGTATTTCCATGGTCCCCTCCCAATTCAGAGCTGTGAAAGGCAGAAGGGACCATTAACTCAGCCAGTCTGACCTCGTGTATAGCGCAGGCCCTTACACGGCACCCTGTACTGAGCCCACCTTGTGCCTGGCTACAGCCCCTCCAGAAGGGAAGCCAGGCTGGGCTGGAGACATCAAGCGATGGGGAATCCACCACAGCCCTGGGGAGTTTGATCACCCTCCCTGTTAAACATTTGTGCCCTAATCCCAGTTGGAATCTATCCGGCGGCAGCTTCTTGTTCTGCCCTCTGCTAGATGGAAGAACCCTTCAGTACCTGGGATTTTCTCCCATCGGAACCCCAGAGAACAACCCCCCGCCCAAGTCACTGATCAGTCATTATTATTGGCATTGCAGTAGCACTAGGAGCCAATCAGTGACCAGAACCCTGGAGGTGCTGTACAGACACAGCACAGAAAGATGGTCCCCACCCCCCAAGAGCCCACAGTCCGAGTGACGATTCCCCGCTGACAGCTCCTGTCAGAGAGCCGGGGGTCAGCCAGCTCTTGGGCCGTTTAACAGGCACCATATTGATATGTCTGGTGCTAATGGGTTAATCGGAGCAGAGCTCAGGCAAAGTCTTCACATTACATCTCTGCAGCCACCTTCCCCAGTCCTACCCTCTCCCCCATGCGGTGCTAGTCAGAACGCTTCTTGGCACTGGCCCTAAGGGAGCTCTTAGTGGAGGGATTCGGGAGCGGCTCGTAGACACTCTGGAAATGCGAGGTGTGGGGAACTGTACCTTTAAGAGGTTCATGTTATGTAACACACTGCACTGGCCATTGGCATGGGGACACTGAATGCAGTCTCTGCCCAGCTCCTTGTCTCTGCGCAGACGTCTACACAGCAGCTGGGAGGCGTAAGTCCCAGCACAGGCCGATGTCCAGATAGCAGTGGGGCAGTGGCCGGGCCTAGCAGCCCACGTCCGTACCCAGGGGCTCGGCGGGGCTGCCCTTGCTCCGTGGAGTTCCCAAAGTTGTGGGGCATGCAGCAGCAGGAACGTTAAACAGTTCCCACAAGCACTGTCCCATGCGCGCTGTGTGCCAGCCCCCTGCAATGCATCTGCCGCCCGTGGAGAGCAGCGGGGCAGCAGCTGCAGGGAAGGAGGAGTGCGAAGAACTTTGGAGACTCTCTGATTAACTTACCAGCCTTTCAACTCTGTAGACGGGCCTGTAATCAGAGCCCAGGGACAGGAAATTGCCAGACACACTTAGCCCTGATCTGGTTACTCCTGGTCCCAGCAAGCAGCAAGGGAGCGTGGGACAGTTCTGGTGATGGGGTGGGGGCTGAGGGGCTTTTCGAACCACCAGCGCTGCTTCCCTCCCCTCAGCCCTCCCCACATCGCTGCCCCCT
>NW_020664545.1:12895647-12903561 GCF_002925995.2 Terrapene triunguis
ATCACTGCCCCCTCCCCTCAGCCCTCCCCCCATCGCTGCCCCCTTGGGGTCCCCCAACCCTATCACTGCCCGTGGTGGTTGGTGCGAAGGGTTCTGGGGCGTAGCTGCCCACCGTTATAATGCAGGCTCCTTTATTGCTTTACCCTGTGGCCCCTGGGTCTCGCCCTCTGGCTGCCCCGGCTCCGTGCTTGGCTGGCGTTTTGGCCCCAGCTTGGGTTAATGAGAAGCAACCGGCAGTTGGATCCCAGCGGGCTCAGCTGCTTCCCGAATGTATCTGGGGCGTGCAGGGGCCCAACCCTCCAGGGGCTTGGCCATGTGGGCAGCCCTGGGGCTGGGGTCTGATGTTCGCTACTGAGGGGGGGAGCCGTCCAGCAGGTCCGAGGGGGCCCTGAGCCCCCTTAGCCACACTCCCCACTTGGAGTTGTGAGCCAGGGCCGGCTCTAGCGTTTTTGCCGCCACAAGCAGGGGGGGAAAAAAAAAAAGGAAGCCGCGCCCACAAGCGGCGGCAGCTCTACCGCCGCTTCATTCTACGGCGGCAATTCGGCGGCAGATCCTTCGCTCCGAGAGGGAGTGACGGCCCCGCCGCCGAACGGCCGGATGTGCCGCCCCTCCTCTTCATTGGCCGCCCCAGGCACCTGCTTACTAGGCTGGTGCCTGGAGCCGGCCCTGTCGTGAGCAGCCATCAGGCCACATAACGGCAACTGGGTGTAGAGCCCGGCGGGGCTGCTGTGGGTAACGGTTAGTGGAGCCACCGGAACTTTCTGGGTAACATAACTAGAGAGGGTCCCTTCTCCCCCTCGCCTGTTCTCTGTCCTACACGCCGCCCCTTCACTCCCCCAGCCCAGCGTCTCTCAGTCCCTCTTTGCCCCCACCCCCCTCCTTGTCTCGGTCCCTTTCCCCGTGTCCTTTAATTGCTTCCAGCAGGGGAAGGGCTGAGCTGGGTCTGGCTGGATGAAGGGGGCTGGGGTGGGCTCCTGAGCTTCCCACCTAACAGCTGGGACATTTCCCAGGGGTGCCCAGTGCTGGGGGGCACCTCGCTCCCACCCGCCCTGAGCGCAAGGCAGCCTCATCTGCGCCTGCTGGGGGTCAGCTCCCCGACTCCGCCGGCCATGGGCAACACGAGCTCTGGGCTCCAGGCCCAAGTGTCCCCTGGAGCACCCGCCCCCCAGGCCTCCAGACACAGGCAGGGCTCCCAGGGCCGCTCCTCCCAAAGGGCCAGGCCCACGCAGGCCGACGTTCATTTAACACAGAGCATCGATCCGAGAAGAATCAATGGAAACGGGTTACACAGTAAATCAAACCCCCACAGTTCGAGAGCCCAACTGCAGCTAACGCGACATTCCCCTGCCTTGTACAGACCGGCCCACCCAGCGGTTCGGTGCCACAGTTAAACAGCCGCATTGCCCGTGGTGAGCCAGGCCAGCTGGCCGCTCGTCCTGTAGTGAACTGGCTGTCCCTCTGCGCCAACAATCACTGTCTTCACGTGTAAATGGGGGAACAGCCCCAGCCCCCGCCGCTGGGTTTGTTGAGAATCGCCCCTGGAGCGACCCCAATCACTTGATCAGCATTTTGCTGGGACAGTAAATAGGCATCTGTCACAGAGTCCCCGGGCGATGCTCTGGAATTGCTCCCCACAAAGCCAGTCAGGACTCTGGGGAGACTCCTCTCCCATGGAGCAGACTGTCTCCAGGGCAAGAAGCTCACACGGCTTCACCTTCCTGGGTCTGACCTTGGAGCATTCAGCATCCTCTGCCCCTCCGTGCACTTCCCACAGCGAGTCCGCCCAGGCGGGGTCCTGGGGAAGCCACGGGGTCCTGCACCCCCACTTTGCAGTCAGACGTGACTCTTAGCCAGCCAGCAAAACTGAGGTTTATTAGATGATAGGAACACAGTCTAAAACAGAGCTTGTAGGTACAGAGAACAGGACCCCTCAGCCAGGTCCATTTTCGGGGGTAGTGAGCCAGACACCCACGTCTGCACTCACTCCTCGTCCCCAGCCAGCTCCAAACTGAAAGTCTCCAGCCCCTCCCCTCTGGCCTTTGTCTCTTTCCCGGGCCAGGAGGTCACCTGATCTCTTTGTTCTCGAACACCCTTAGCTATTCCTTTGCAGGGGGGGAAGGCCCCGGCCATTAGTTGCCAGGAGACAGAGTGTCGGCCATTTATGCACACTGGCCTTTATCCCACCACCTAGAGACTTAAGAAATGCATAGGGGAAACTGAGGCACCCCTACAGTATTCAGAGGAAACATTAAGAACAGTCCCACTTCGTCACAGGGTCCAATGTGCAGTCTGACACTCAGCCTGCAAGCAGCCATCCAGGGAGCTGAGCGGCTCCTACCTGCCTGCCCAGGGGCGTGCGCAGGAATAAACATTTGATGGCTTTTGGAGGGGCCCGTTTTGTACCCCTGCTGCAGCCCCTCGGCCAGAGGAGCTCGCTCTCCCCGCTGTAGCCCCATGGCCAGAGGAGTTCCATGCCCCTGTTGATTATGGGGGGGGGGGCTGTGCCCCTCCTCCCCCACCCCACCCCACCTCACCCCATGCACGCTCCTGCCTGCCAGGAACCTGTTTATCACCCTCTGGTGACCAGCCCCAGCTCACAGGCCTTAAGAACCCAGTTTTCAGTATGGAACCGGAACACCGCACGTATTCACTGCATGGGCATGTCCCAGTGCTCACGAGGCCCGGTGTGACACAGGCATTCAGCACGACACTCTTTGGTGAACTAGACCCCAGACCCAGGGGACCCCGGTAACCCGGATCACCCACACGCTTTGCCAGTGGGCACCAGCGGTCCCTGGCTCACAGCCCTCGCCCCACCTCCCTTATCTGATAATGAGTTTGGGGCCCTGCAGATTGGATCCAGTCTACGCCCGGCTTGGGAGGGGGAATTATGAGAGGCCTGGATCCACCAGAACTTTGGGGTCCCTTCTGCCCCCTGCAAAAAACTCTGGGTCCCTCTTGACTCCTGGAACTTCTGCCTCCCTGTTCCCGCCTGAGCCCCTTGAGTCAGATCAAAGCCTCCTCCGGCGGGAGGTTCTTGCAGCCAAAGGAGTTAGTGCAATCCCTGGCATTTCACAGCGGGTAACTTAGTAACTCCTGTGTCGGGGCCCCCTCAGCTCCCTGCGTCCTGCCAGGGCCAGGAGCCCGAGTCCCTGATTTGGGCAGGCTCAGGTTCCCAGGATTTGGTACCCTGCCCAGTCTCTGTGCTGAGCCCCTGTCTAGACGGGTCCCTGCACCAGCAGGGCTTTGGGCAGCAGTTTCCCACCCGGGAGAGCTGGGGGAATCTCCTGGCCTGCGCTAGGAGCTCAGACCCACGGAGCGAATGGTCCCGTCTGGCCTCGCTCTCGATGAATCCGGGAGCACTGAGATTTCCAGCAGCCGCCGGCTGAGCCCTGGCACGGGGGGACGAGCTGCTGTCTGCTGCCTGGCTCCCAGCATGTTTACATAGCCTGGGTGACCTCGGACCAGAAACGGGTTTTCATCAGGGTAATTCCCAGGCCCCTACAGAACAGCAGGGCAGTATATACGGCCTCCGTCGCCCCGCGTAGGAGTGAGCTCCCGGGCACGGGGGAGGCAGCTCCTCTGTCCATTGCAGCACAGGCAGGGGGCTCGCAGCGTTAGGGACTGGAGGAATCTCTCAGCCCTGCTCCATTAGCCGCCGGCCATTTGTTCTCGGTTTTTGCTAAGCCTGGTTCTGTTCTCCCCCTGGTATAACCTCCACCCCACCCCCGACATCAGCGCAGTTAGTCCTCCTGGTTACACTGCACCCTCAGAGCCTCTCTGCGAGAGACTGGCTCCCCTGGGCTGTCACTTCCACCAGGGCAAAGTGGCTGGAAACACTCCCTGTCTGACTGGGGAGGGCTCTACACCCATTTGGCCCTCCCTTTGCACTGCTGCCAATGACTGCACAGCAGGCCGAGCAACCCAGACACAGGCCATTGGTTCTAGCCCTGCCGCTGACACTGACCCATTGGCTGACCTTGGTCAAGTCAGTGCTCTGCTCCGTGCCTCAGTTTCCCCAGCTGTAACGTGGGACGAGGGCTCTGACCTGGCTCACGGGTCTAGGGGGAGGCTCAATCCATGGATAATTATAAAACACTTGGAAATCCTCAGCGGGAAAGAGCTTGAGCCGTGCTGCCCATAATGCCGGGCCCCACCTTCTCGCAGCCACTAGCCGGTCGTGGCCGCCAAGCCTGCGTCTCAGCAGCCCTGGGAGTGTGCTCACCCCCCGCCCCGGGTTATAAGTCCTATGAATGCTGTGGCTAAAGGAGATCTGCCTCTAGCTCCAGCTACAATGCTGCATACGTGTTCAGCTGGGCAGTGGCGTCCACTGCCTGGAAACCCTGATTTGGTCCTTTGCCACAGCGCCCACATGAGGGGTACACACACGTGCCACTACTCCAGCCTCCACAGCTCTCCCTCCCTCCCTCTGCCAGCAGCTGTTCAGGGGCCAGGACACAGGACTGGGAGCCAGGTGACCTGGGACCTATTCCACCCCCCTGCCACTGACTTGCTGGGTGGCCTGGGTGGCCTGGGTGGGTCCCTTCCCCCCGCTCTCTCTGTGCCTCTGTTTCCGTCATCCCCAAAATGGGGCCCAGGTTCTTACCCCCTTTGTGAAGCCCTTTAGATCCAGGCCGAAGACGAGGTGCTGAAGTGCTGGGCCCGTGAACCTGGACACATCTCCAGCCCCCCAGCCTTTGGGATCCCCTGGGAGGAGCACTCGCTTCCCACCCCACAGGCCCGCAGCAGCCTGTCAGGATGCAGGCCGGCCTCCGGCCTCTGCACAGCTGCACAGTGTTCTGTACAACAAGTGGGAATTTGGTTTTTGATGTGCAGTTTCATTTTGCTCTTTCGCTCCCTCTGACCTACAAACCACAGGCCCAGCTTACCTCCCCCCCCGCCCCCCCAGGACGGAAATGCAGGCAATCAGCTGCTCCGCAGGCCAGAAATAAACCTGTTGCCCTGAGCTGTGCGATTTCAATGGCCTCTCGATGGTTTTAACAAACAAGCAGCCAGAGAGGCATTAGGACAGACCCTAGGGAGTGCAGCGATTGGCTGGCTGAGCCTTTAGGGACGGGGATAATCCTCAGTTGCACTCCCAAAGTGCCTTTATTAGTAGTTATTTATCCTGCAGTGGCACCTCCGAGCCCCGGGTCTGGAGCCGGACCCCGTGGTGCCAGGTGCTGTACACACGCAGAACAAGACAAGAGGGTAATTAACCATTGGAACAATTTATCGAGGGTCGGGGCAGATTCTCCTTCACTGACCAGTGCTTAAATCAAGACTGGATGACTTTGAAAAGCCCAGCTCTAGGAATGATCAGGGGGCAGGTCTCTGACCTAGACAGATCTAGACAGGTCACACCAGATGATCTCAATGATTCCTGTGACGTTATATGATTAAAATATGACCCTTGTCGGAGAAAAACTGAGTTCTCACTTTTTGTTTGGGTACAGCAAGTCAGATGCTTTATTAACTCTCACAATTGTGCAGAGGGAGAGAGCTAAGCAGGTCTCTCTCAACAGTAAACAATTACAGCAAGCATTTATACCTTTTGTTACAGACAATAATGAGCAACAACTGCATTTTGTTTATACATAGGTCATTCTGATATCTTGTTTTGCTCACTAATGTAGACTCTTAGTCTACATTCCATATTATCTACACAAGGTCGCAATAACTTCTCACACAGTTCTTTCTCACCCGCCTCACACAATCCTCACTTCTACAAATCTCGCGTTATCAGGGCTACAGTTAGCCTGACTCTTGCTAACAAACTGTCATGCATTGCAGTTCTTTTCTGACAGTTCTGTTTCTGCTTCCACAACCCCCCCTTTTGTACTTCTAGTACAACAAACATTCTCAAACCTCTATTTGCATCAAGTCCTGGACTTCAGATTCTACATCAGATGTTTCAATCTTAGCGGTTCTGATTGGATGTAATGACAATGCATGATTAGCATAAACATGAAAGGTATTACTATTATTACATCTTTTACAACAACAATAACATAATCCTAAACTAACTAGTAGCAACACAAGCAATAACATTCCCATAGCAATAATATAATGGGGTTGTTGTACAGTCTTAGTCACAAAGCACAATACATCATACTTAGTACATAAAGTGGCTACTCTATAAGCAGTCTGAAAGGCATACTTTTCAACTTGATATATATTTTGAAGCATGTGAATTTGCCCTTGTACTTCAGAGATTTTCTGAATCTCTGGTAACAGTGAAAACAAATTCTGAAATCTATCAGGTACTAAACTAGTCCAATTAAAGGGTATCTGGAACCTAAGGGCTACTTGGAAAACTCTATCTGCAGGCCAGTAAATAATATGATTGCCTGCAGTGGTAATGAGATTAAAATGCATGTCTTGTAATGTGGTGTCATTAACATACACACAGCTATCATTAGCTTGAAAAAGTAAGTGTCCTGTCAGGGTAGTTCCTTGTCCCCTACCCTCCCAGCAAACGTAGTCATAAACAGTGACAACTTCTCCTGGCTTCAGTTTACGTATACACTGAAGCTGTGGGGGTTCTAATGGCCAAAATGTCCATAGACTACCTAACCCCATCCAAATGTCAGGTGTAATCCCAGGAGCACTGACTAAAAATCGATTGGGCATACCAGGAGGTCTAATTTCCCAGATGTCTTGGTGAATTACCCAATCCCACATGCATCCTCCCCATGGACCCGGCAGGATTTGGTATGTGGGAGCCCACACCCCCTTTACCGGTCCATATGCTTGGAAGGAGCATTGAGAACGTCCGCACTTCCACCCAGAAAGTCTCCAAGTATGTCTCCATGCCACAGATCAGATGGTACTCCTGATGTTTCTGTAAGGGCAGTGGGCCAAGCCTGATGTTCTAGATCATTCCGAATGGCCATCAGCTGGTCATTCAGGAAATCCTGAATCTCTGAACATGCTAGATCCCACTGCAATGCCTTCCCAGCCTCAGTGAT
Source organism: Terrapene triunguis (assembly GCF_002925995.2). Lineage (NCBI taxonomy): Eukaryota > Metazoa > Chordata > Testudines > Emydidae > Terrapene > Terrapene triunguis. The sequence goes on from NW_020664545.1 coordinate 12,902,619, forward strand.
ATTCAATACCATCTCTGTCAGCAACTTCTGGGTCATTGATATTAATTGCAATAAGGTACAGGTCACATTATTAGTCACTGGAATAATTTCTATGCAGGTAAAATTTCCAGTGGCAAAACAAACTCTGGGTATTCGTTTAATTGTTCACTAATTGGGTGACCAAATAACAATAAGGGCCTCTCTCATTTAACACAGTGCAAATTCCAGGAACATTCGCTATAGAACCCATCAATTGTAATTACAGATTCTTGGGGTTCACTGGTAGTGGTATCATATACTTTTATCTCCACTGATCCATTCAATTGTTCGCTTATATGGGATATCCTGAACCTTAAAAAAATATATATATATATTTAAAACAATATTTAAATAAATCACTAAAGTGTGAAGGCCTTGGCCATTGGTTTTATCAAATATGTGGCATTGTCTGTATTTGGATGTATTACAGGGGTAATAGTGTAATGGAGGAGATGGCAGGGGCAATGGCAACAAGCTGCCTTTGGTACTTATCATTTAAAATCCAATTAGGGAGGACAATACATGCTGAAGGACTTATCCAAACACAGGGCGCAGCCTGTAGAATAAATCCAATCCCAAAATCCAATCAATACCACGTTCCCAAGCATGGATCCCACAAGTTTCTTCCTGCCAGTGTATAATTCTTTGTTTCTTCACCAGGGTCAGTTCTTAATGTCTCTTGTAGTCAGGAATCCCTGGACTTTGTGGTTTCAATGAAGCAAGTGTTCCTTCTTCTCTTTTCCTGAAACAGTGTGGTTTAGCATCATACAGGGGAGAGGTTACTAGCACATCACCCTGTAATGGTTTTGCTTCTTCTAGGAAAATCCAAAGGCACAGTAGGTCTGTCAGTGGACAAGGGAGAGGTTACTAGCACTTCACCTTGTCTTTTTTTTTTTTTTTTTTTTTTTTTTTTTTTTTTTTTTGT
>NW_020664545.1:12903661-12910309 GCF_002925995.2 Terrapene triunguis
TTTTTTTTTTTTTTTCTTTTTCCTGTTGTCCAGAAGACACAGCAGAGCTGGAAGGAGAAATAGGCTTATCATCAGTCGGAGAGTCCTCCCGAGGTGGAGGGGTCTTTTTACAGTGAGAAGCATGGGTCCAGGTGGGCAGTCCTTGGCACTTCACAGCAGTGTTGGTGGTTAACAGGACTTGGAAAGGGCCTTTCCAGCATGGAGCCAGAGCAGTCTTTCGTTGATGGACTTTACATAGACTCAGTCTCCTTCGTTTCAATGAATGGCAGGGGTGCTAGGGCCTTTGGGGAGCGCTTCTCTACCTGTGAAAAAACCTAACACATTTCATTAGTGCCTGGCAGTGTTTTGCAGATTTCAGTTGCTTGGGCACATTCAAGCTCCCCCCCCTTTTCTTGGGGGTCAGCCAAGTTTTGGCTGTGACCTTGGATGAGCCTGCTAGCTGTATTTTCCTCTCAGTTAACTCATTCTGTTCTTTTTCCTTCTCCCCTTCTTGGCTTCTTTTAACCTACAAAGGAAACTTTCACTCTTCACTTATACACTTTTTCACATTAGTCTTATTATTCAAGGTATGCCATGTACACTCTTCCAGTAAAATAACTTTATTACAGAGCTTTGGAGCAACAAACCAGGACAAGCACACCCACTTTTGAGGAGTCCACTCGGTACAACCTCAGGTGTCCAATAGCTTTCCTCCCTCCCCAGCCCTCTGGCTAGAAATCTGAGGTAGCCAGAAGGATCCCATGGGCAATATGGGGAGTGGGTTAACCTTCCATGTCCTTGTTTCCAAAGACTGTTGGTATGCAAATTTTAACAACAATTTTTCAATTAAAAAAATCTGGCCAATGAAGTTTCTTTTTCTTACTTAAGCAAATGTATTAGACTTTAGTATATCACATTTTCCTGATTTATCCAAACACTTTGTATTCCAAGTTGAACAAAACAAGTATCTGCTTTTTGATGTAACCCTTCTATTTAATTTTGAACTAGACTGTCTTACGAAAATATTAAACCCAACAATTCTGGCCACAAGACAAACACCACAAGACAGAACAAAGAACACAAAAATAATTCCTATTGTACCAGTAAATGCATGGTACATTGAATGCTGTTCAGCTGGCATCCGTTTTCTCTGATGATCTGAAAGACAAAAGAACAGAGGTCTACCCCTTCTGGGTAGTCAGTCATTGCTTAATATATTTCCTTTATATACACATACTCTTGTTGATTTCAGGCAAAACAGAGGAATTACCCCATATTTCCTTGTATTTGTTTCATAGGCAGCCCAGGTTTCAGTGGCTTCTACCTTATTAGTTAGAAAATTGCATTAATACAGATGCTTTCTGGCTTGCTTCCAGATCCAAAGCTATCCACAGCTTAAAGAGTCTTACTTTAAAAGGGACACAATTAACTTTCCCAAACTTTTGATTGCCTTTTACTTCTAACTTCTGCTTTCAAACACACAGTGATCTGAAAAAGACAACACAACCTATATTGGTAGGTTTGCATTTCTTTTACCTCTGCTACAATATACACTGCACATGTTCTGGGGAAAATGCACATCCTATCCACAATTCAATTTCCACAACACTAGCCACATCAATTTCTACACAAGGTGTAACTATTTCTTTTGTGCTTACAAAATCTCTATGCACCCCTAGTAAAGTGACAGCTCGACCACACAGAGCCAGGGGCACTGTCCTTCTCTCTCTTTTTACCAGATCTTTTATCTGTTATTTTGTTACCCAAAAACAAATTCAAATCTTTTATTCTCCTGGCTTTGACTACCCTGCTGCAGCCACAACCTTTGGTCTTTAGTTGAAACATTTTAAATCTTGTAAAGCATTAAGTCACCTTAAGGATTAAATGCTAAATACCTTAAACAACACTAGTTTCCTGTGTCTGGCAAAAGTATTCTCAGTTTTGCAACGTTAAAACAATACCAATTCATCTCAAACTTATAAAACACAGATTGTACACAGCAGGAGTGTTCTTCAGCAAATTAGACTAACGTATTCATAGTCGAATAATTCCACTTAAATAACCTCTTGCCTGAATTACTTACAGACATTCCTACTAAGTTTCACTGCTTGATTCCCTCTAGCAACTACAGAGTTAACTTCTCACTCTCTTTTCTTAAATCACTTGCTTGTCTCCCAAACCGACACCCAATCAACTCAGATTTTACCATTCCAATTATTGTCCTGGGGATTTGAAATCCCCATGCTTATAATTAATTACTCTTTTCCTTCCACTATGCCCTCAAAATTTCCAACCTGTTTTCCAATCTCTCTATCTGTTGCCTGCCCGCTTGGGCCCGATCCTGCTTTTCTCGCTGAACCGTCCCTTCCATGGGCACTGGCTTTTTCACTACCAATTTAGATAGGAGGGTGGGCTTCTCAACTAGCCTCCACCCTTCCTGGTCTCTTCTCTTAAACATTCTTACTCACAAGGCTACCCGAGTCCTCCCTCGTGAGGCTTGCCACTTGGGCAAAACGCATGGCCCATTGGCGTTTAACTATTCAATTTTCTCTTGTGGCAAACACACTGCTCTTACAGCATATGCAAACACAAATGGTTAAATTCTGACAAGTCCCTGAAGGACCGGTACTTGCTTAGCCAGTGCTTCCTTTTCTGCCTGGAAGTCCTGTCTCAAGGCTTGCAACTTGCCCTGGGCATAGGTTTGAGTTGCTGCCTGGTTCATGATCTATGCTCTTAATTGCTCAATTCTAGTTATCAAGTACACAACTCTTCCTATTTCTCCAACTTCTCTATTGCCCAGTCCTGCTACGACTGGGGTAGATCCACCTGACACCCTTCCCGGTCAACCGGGGTGGAGAGAGGAATGCTAAATCCCTCTCCGGTTCTCAGACTTACTGCAGCTGAGAGTGGGCACACTTTCATACTCACACACGTACGTCCAGACTGGCCACGTCTGTGTATAACGTTGAGAGAAGGTGCTGTGCAATCTCCAACTTGCTTCCTCTCTTGGGAGGGCAGTTCTTTTACACCCTGAGGTCTCCTGGGGCGTCTTTTCAGTGATTCCAGTCCAGGCCGGCTGCCTGTGGCTTCTTCAGCGTCCCCAAACCACGCCGGCTCCAGGGTCGCAAAGGCAGACTGTTGGATCTCACTGGACAGTTAAGCTTTGCAAATGTAATCTCAGCACTGTAACTTGTATTGCCTTTGGTTTGACTATGTCTATATTTTTTCACAGCCAGTTGGGGCCGAAAGCAGTTTTTCTTTGTACTTAGCCTGGTCTGCATTGATTCTTGACCTTGAACGCAGATTAACTTTCTCTTTATCTCTGGACCAAGCTGAATTTCAAATTAACCCGTTCCTTTCCTCAATAGATAAATTGCTCCCATTGTGTGTCAGAGGCTTTTTGGTGATTAAAAGCTCCTCTGAGATGTATGATCTTATCTAGATTGAAGGTACCTTCTAGTGGGCATTGTTTAGATGAATTTTTCACTCGTGTAATGATTCCAATTCTCTAAATACCTGCAGGTTTTAGGACCATAATGTACGTACATGAAATAAACTGGGGTACCCTTAGGGGGTGAAAGGGAATCCTTAAACTGTCCCCCACCCATTTTCCAATCACACACACAGGGAGGAGGATGCCCTGTCCGCGCTAGCGGCACATAAACTAAGGATCTCTCCCTACAGGGTATTCACACAGGAGAGACTAACGAGGGTAACCATGACCTCCTACACCTCCCTTCAGCAAAGAGCGTCGGCTAATCTCAGAGAGACGGCGCCGCATACTCTGTTGCATCCAGTGAGATGGTCAGACTGTCAGTGGCTTACATGGAGTGGAAAAAGGGGAGGGAAGATGGGTTCACACACTCCTAGACCCAGGCAGCCTCCTCGCCGGACAATGCCAGGCCGAGTTAGCGTACCGTGGGTCGGATCTCCTAAAAGATCCTCTAGTTACCGGGCTTGCGTTAGAGTAGTTCTGGTCACGAGCCAAAAGACTTCGCAGAGTACTCTGGGCGTCTTCCGGTAACACTCAATTCACACTGGTGTACACACACACATACCACACACACACCAAGGCCTTACTCCAGGTACTATTCCCAAGTACCTCAGGTACTATTCCCAAGTACCTCGATGCATCACTCGAGGCGGTAAAAACCCCTCCTGCTGAGGCAGTAACAACCCCTCAACACAGGTGCAATCCTATGCACCTCGCATATGTATACAGGGGGCGGCAAACAATTCCCCTACGCCGCTCAGCATCTGACCTTGCTGCACAGTCAATAAGTTCGGATGGCGTGAGCCCAACAGGGACAGACGGCCCCACGGACAGTCCTCCTCCGACACCCCAATAGAGATTTCAAAAGGTCTCCTACCTCTATTGTGGCGCCATGGGGTTCGAAGGGGAACGATCCGTAGCAACTGCCGGTGCCTCTGTGGGCGTTGCCATCCCGGACGAGCCCCTAAATTGTCGGAGAAAAACTGAGTTCTCACTTTTTGTTTGGGTACAGCAAGTCAGATGCTTTATTAACTCTCACAATTGTGCAGAGGGAGAGAGCTAAGCAGGTCTCTCTCAACAGTAAACAATTACAGCAAGCATTTATACCTTTTGTTACAGACAATAATGAGCAACAACTGCATTTTGTTTATACATAGGTCATTCTGATATCTTGTTTTGCTCACTAATGTAGACTCTTAGTCTACATTCCATATTATCTACACAAGGTCGCAATAACTTCTCACACAGTTCTTTCTCACCCGCCTCACACAATCCTCGCTTCTACAAATCTCGCGTTATCAGGGCTACAGTTAGCCTGACTCTTGCTAACAAACTGTCATGCATTGCAGTTCTTTTCTGACAGTTCTGTTTCTGCTTCCACACCCTGTAGATCATTGTTGCTACCATTGTTATGTAATTGCAACAAATCTCATACATCAGCGGGTCGCAAACTTTAGCAACCCCCATTTTGATTTAAAATTTTTCACGGAGCCCCAACTCTCCCTCTCAGCCCCAGACCCTGCCCCTACTCCAATCCTTTCCACAAGGCCCCACCCCACCTCTTCCTGCCCTGGCTCCATCCTTGCCCCTCCTCTTCCCTGCCTCTTTCCGCCTGTCACATTATTGATTTGAACTGGGACCATATAGAACATGGTTGCAACCAAAGTCCTGTAGTGGCACCAAATCTTGCATAAAGGGGGTCAAATGAGGTGTCTAAGATAAGGTTATGGTTTGCTGGTTATAATTATGCTGTCTATATGTGGGTATCAATTTTGTAGTTAAAGTTATGAATATTGGCTCTATACTGTCTGTATTTCAAACTTATGCTATGCTTCTGGGAGACATCCCAGACAAGTTGATGTTAGCTCGGCCTAGCCTGCTTGATGGCCCATTAAGGACCATCAGTTATACAATTGACCCATGGAAAGAAGGCAGATATGCCTTATAACTCAGCAAAATATGCAGGAACTTGCCCATGTGACTCCAGACTCCATTTTGCTGTAATTTTCCACAGTAAGACAAAGAGGTGTTCTTACACCTGGAAAAGACTATAAAAGGCTGATGCCTCATCTCCATCTGGTCTTCAATCCTGCTTCTTACATCTGGAGGGACTTTGCTACGAATGGAAGCTCTACACAAAGGACTGATGACCATCCCAGCTGTGGATGTACTCTAGAGACTTGATTTTGAACCTACAGTTTATTTCATCACTGCTACAAGCCTGAACCAAGAACTTTGCCATTACTGTATGTAATTGATTCCATTTAACCAATTCTAGCTCTCATCTATATCTTTTTCCTTTTATGAATAAACCTTTAGATTTTAGATTCTAAAGGATTGGCAACAGTGTGATTTGTGGGTAAGATCTGATTTGTATATTGACCTGGGTCTGGGGCTTGATCCTTTGGGATCAGGAGAACCTTTTTTTCTTTTAATGGGGTATTGGTTTTCATAACAATTTGTCCCCATAACGAGTGGCACTGGTGGTGATACTGGGAAACTGGAGTGTCTAAGGGAATTGCTTGTGTGACTTGTGGTTAGCCAGTGGGGTGATACCAAAGTCCTCTTTGTCTGGCTGGTTTGGTTTGCCTTAGAGGTGGAAAAACCCCAGCCTAGGGCTGTAACTGCCCTGTTTTAAGCAATTTGTCCTGAATTGGCACTCTCAGTTGGGACCGCAAGAACCGCATCGTTACACCGCCCCCTCCCCACTCCTCCCCCTCCTTCCCAGTGTCTCCTGCACGCCACTAAACAGATGTTCCCCAGTGTTCAGGAGGCGCTGGGAGGGAAGAGGAGGGGTTGATCAGTGGGGCTGGCGGCCCCAGACATGATTCTGCCCCCTCCCCCAAGCGCACCCCCATCCCAACTCCTCCCCCTCCCTCCCAGCGCGTCCTGCACGCGGGGAACAGGAGGGAAGGGGAGGAGTTGATCAGTGGGGCCCACGGACCCCCTGCAGCACCCTTGCGGACTCCCAGGGGTCTGTGGACCCCAGTTTGAGAAACGCTGTTTTAAGTCATGTAAAGTGATCTTCGGCCGCCCCGGTCGTCAGCGGTATTTTGGAGGCGGGACCTTCCGCTGCCTCTGTTGGGGGCGGCATTTCGGGGTGGGACCTTCTGCCACCTCTGTCGGGGACGGCATTTCGGGGGCAGGACCTTCTGTCACCTCTGTCGGGGGCGGCA
>NW_020664545.1:12910319-12924973 GCF_002925995.2 Terrapene triunguis
GGGGCAGGACCTTCTGTCACCTCTGTCGGGGGCGGCATTTCGGGGGCAGGACCTTCTGTCACCTCTGTCGGGGGCGGCATTTCGGGGGCGGGACCTTCTGCCGCCTAGGGCGGCAAAAAAGTTGGCGGCGCTCCTGTCTGCAAGCCTCAAACTGCTGAATGAGCTTTAGGGTAGGGAAGGCTGTGCCTCCCCAAACAGCCTGCCCCTGCCCCCTATCTGACCCCCACCCACTTCCTGCCCCCTGACTGCCCCCTCAGAATCCCCGACCCATCCTGCTCCTTGTCCCCTCACCGCACCCCCCAACCACCACCCAGGGACCCCACCCCCCCACCAACCCCCCCTGCTCCCTGTCCCCTGACTGCCCCGACCCCTATCCACCCCCCCGCCGAGTCCTGACAGACCCCCGGAACGCCCATGATCCAACTGACCCCCCACCCCCAGCAGCGCTGTCCAGGGCCACTCCTGGGTTACCGCCGCCTCTCCCCTCTCTTGGCCCCTGGACAGCGCTGCAGCGGTGTGATTCGGCGGGACTGGAGCTCGCAGCCCCGCCCCCTTACCACTCGGCTCTGACTGAGTGGGAGGAGCTCAGGCCCGCAGCACTCTCCAGGGCTGCTCCTGACGCAGCGCGCTGAGGCGATGGGGGAAAGGCGGAGGCGGAGGCGGGGCCGGGGGCCCCTGCGGGGCCCGGGGCCTGGGGCAAATTGCCCCATTTGCTCCCCCTGTCTGGGTGGCCCTGAACACAATGGACCATGAAAGAAGCTTATCCCCATCTAACTAGAATATGGGTAATGGCCCCTGTTATGACTCATCGAAGCACGCAAGGTCATGTGACTAGATCAGGTGACATTAAATTCCAATACAGTGGATCTGTGCAGTGCTTTGAGCCCTTTGGAATGACACCCCTTTCTCTGGGCCACTCTGCGCCCTTGATTTATAAGGGGTCCTCACCACCAGCTTGCTCTGAAATAGCCCCTCTGGCAGGGTCTCTGGGGCCCATCTACACGCCCTGGCCTGTGTGGAAGGAGGGGGTATGGGGTGCTGGAGGAGACGAGGGGAGGACGCTGGGTTTATTCCTGCTTGCGCCATTGTCTTTTCACTGACTGGGAGCCAAGGATGACCCCACGCTGCCTTGGGAGCTGCAAGGGCTGAGCAAGAGCCCCGCCAGCTCGCAGGGCCCTGCATCCTGGAGATTAGCAGCCCGAGCGGAAAGAGCCCAAGAAGGGGCCACTCCCCTGCCTGCGGCTGGCCAGAGAGCCAAGTGCAGATCCCAGCTGCTGAGCCGGCCTCCCTGCAGCCTCACCCCACCCCCTGCTGGAGCCTGCCCGGCCCCTCCGGTGGGGTGGGGGGAAGGAGCGAGGGCCCTGGCTCCTGAGGGCATCGTGGCCCAGTACAGTGCAAGGGGGTAGGAGTTCTCTCAGTGCCTAGGGACCCTGGGACTGGGGCTCTCAATGCCGCAGCCCTCAGAGTCCCTGCCCTGGCCGCACCGGACAGCAAGGCCCAGGGGGACGTAGCAAGGGAGATCTGCTGCGCCAGGGCGGTGGCTACGTAGGGAGGTGCTGGAGGGCAAACTCAGGGGCCAGATGGGCTAGAGGGAAGGGCCCCGGACCGGGGGGGCTCTGGCTTGAGTCTACAGGGGAGGGGCTTTCTCTAGCCACAGACGGGGGATTAAGCTGCTCACAGCCCCCCCCCCCCGGCAATGTGGCTTTTGGGGTTACGCTCGGCAGCTCTCTCAGCATCACAGGATGGGCTAGTGGTTAGCACCGCGCAACTGGCCCCAGAGCTCCTGGGCTACATTCCTGGGTCTCCTCTTGCTTCACTCAATCCATTAGCCTGCTGGTAATAGCCCGGAAGCCTGGGGCAGCCCTTCCAAGGGCACATGCCCCGTGGCTCTGTGTTCCATACCGAAGGCCCTTTGCCCCTCAGCTGGGTGTTAAAGGTCGGGCACTGCTTCTCCTGGGTCTCTGTGAGGACTGAATGGAGGCTGCCTGGCCTTAGGATCTTGTGATTAAATACAAAGAATTAGGGCTGATTTTTTTTCCCCAAGGCATTTTGACATTTACAAGCCAGTACAGGTGCGGCCAATTGCCCTGAGGTGGCCCCCAGCACCTCCTCTTGTCACCCCGTTATATGTTGTTTTATGGCACCCGCATTTTCCTTTAAAACATTTTTTTATACCCACGAAAGTTTCCAAGGAGTGACAGATCCCAATGCCAGACTAACCAAAGATGTTCTCGGCACAGCTCCACCTCCATGCAAACTGGGATACAGGTGCAAGTTAGATCATCAGTTGCAACAAGGAATCAGTGTCCCACTGGGCGAGAGATTCATTATGTTACTAAAGAAAGTGTTATAATCAGCAGTAAGGGGAAGCGATGGGAGAGGTACATTGAGGCAAAATGTCTCTAAAAATTAGAACTGGCTGAACAATTTTTGATGGAGCAGTTTTTCCATTAGGAACCACCAATTCAATGTGAGAAAGTTTCACAGCAACATATCAATTTGGTCAACATTTTCAAAAGGAAATATTGAAAACAAAGCATTTTGACAAGATCCAAATGTTTCGTTTTTGACTTCTATGTTATATAATATAATTAATTACAATCAATTAACTGTCAAAATGTTTGACCTTTAATATTATGTTATAAAATATAAATAACATAAAAGTCAAAAGAAAATGTTTTGATCTTACTGAAATGAAATGTTTCAATCAGGTCATTTCCATGTTTCCAAGACTAAATATTTTGGAATTTTCATTTCATGGTAAATTTCAACTTTTTGTTCTGATTTGGGACAAAGGGAAATTCAGAAATAGTGGAATTTCTGTGGAAGGGGAGCTCCGTTTTCCGACCCGCTGTATGAACGAGGCATATGAATGAGCTCCCAAGGGTACTGGGAGAAGCCCCATTTAAAACCAGACGAGATGCTGGTAACTGCAGTAGGGGACCCTCCTGAGCTGGCAGATGAACTAGATGCGACCTAATGGGCATTTTCCATCTGTAACTTGAAAGATCTTTTATCTATTCCCAGGTGCTTCCAGCGAGGGCAAATCCAGCCCCGTCTAGGTCTCGGCGCTACCACACAACAAACACCATATATGAATAGTCTCCACTACAAACATATGGGGGTGTAACTATGCTGTGATCTAACCTCCGGTGTAGACAGCGCTATGTTAATGGGAGGGCTTCTCCCGTCGCCATAGCTACCGCCTCTCTTCAGCGTAGGTAGCGTCTTCACTAAGCGCTACAGCAACACAGTTGCATCGGTGCAGCGCTGCAGGTGTAGACACATCGGGCTAGCCCTTGTGAACACATGGTGAGATAATCAACCCTGGAGCTGCTAGACTGAAATACTATCTGAGCAACCCCCCACCTCCAAGGTGTGACCGCTGAGCAGGGCCGGCTCCAGGCACCAGGCACCCAAGCTGGTGCTTGGGGCGGCACCTGGAGGGGGGCGGCGCGGCGCTCCGGCCGCTGGGGAGAGCGGGACCACAGCCGGGCTCGCCGCCCCCCCCCGCCCTCGCCCTGGCCGCCGGGGGGGGGGCCGAGCGGCCCCCGGCCGGGCTCGCCGCCCCCCCCCCGCCCTCGCCCTGGCCGCCGGGGGGGGAGCCGAGCCCCCGCCGGGGCTCGCGGCCCTGCCCCCGGTGCTCTGGCCGCCGGGGTCGGGGGGAGAGCCCTGCCCCGGCGCTCTGGCCGCCGGGGTCGGGGGGAGAGCCGAGCCCCCGCCCGGGCCCGCCGCCCCCCCCACCCGGCGCTCCCCCCCCGGCCGCCGGGGGGAGAGCGGAGCCCCCGCTGGGGCTCCGGCTGCCCCCCCCCGGCTCCGGCCGGCCGCCCCCCCCCCCCCTCGGGGGGGGGGGGGGCAGCCGGAGGCTTTTTTGCCTAGGGCGGCAAAAAAGCCAGAGCCGGCCCTGCCGCTGAGAGGGCGTTTCAGGGAGAGGCGGGTTAGGATGATCTCCTCTCTGACTTTCAGCACAAGAAGCCCCGTGAAGCAATGTGCCCAGCACCATGGTGAAAAGCTGGTGCCCCAAGGCAATCGTCAGAGCCCCAGTTTTCATCTCTCAGCAGAATCCCCACCCTCCACTCCTGCTCAACAGTCTCTCGTGTATCTGCTCCAGGTAGCAGCATGGACGGGTGTGGTCACTGGCTCCTGCCCTGAGTGCATTGGGAGACAAGGAGCAGGGACAGGCTGGTAGCTGGAGGGACAGAGAGAGCCCAGGGTCTGCCTCTGCCCAGCAACCTCAATACAGAATCCCCTCTATTCATTACAGCTGAGACCACGAGCGAGAGTGGAGGAGCAGACAGCAAAGCCCATGTCTTCTATAGTCTAGCTGCCTGCCTCTGGCTGCTACAGAGGAAGAGATGAAACCGTGGTGGAAATTGCTGGAGAATTGTCCTCCCCCCCCCCCCACACACACACACAGCGATCATGGCTGCAAATAAAGCAGGTGAGTTTTCTGATTAAATGTTTTTTCATCAGAAAATGCCGATTTGTCCAAACCAAAACTGCTTGCAGGGGAGGGTTGGTTTGAACGAATTTCCCGACTCAAAATACTTTCGGCAACAAATTTCAAAATTGTCGCAATATCCCATGTTGCCGCTTGCAATCTGAAAAGTCCCACTCTAGGGTTCTGGCGTCAAAATTTCAGTTTGTTTAAAGAAAATAAAAGTATTTTTTTTAAAAGTCTGAAATCAAAACAAGGTGTTTTGAAATTATTGAAAGAAACATTGCGCTTGTCACAGTTTGCCTTTTTTTGGGGGGGGAAGCGGGGGTTGGTTTATGAAAAAAATTGAGATTTTGATTTTTTTAGCTCAATTTGGGACAGGGACATTTTGTGAAATATAACAATTCTTGCAGGCTGGGAAAACCACCAAACATAACCCTGAAACCGTGAACTAGGTGTAAAGCCACGTGGTGCCAGCTGCCTGAGTCTGCAGCGGGGAGAAGGGTGAATTGCCCCATGCACCCCACGGGGTGCTTATGCCCAAAGTTAAAAGCTAATGTACTCAATGCTTTTTTTGCCTCTGTCTTCACGAACAAGGTCAGCTCCCAGACTGCTGCACTAGGCAGCACAGTATGGGGAGGAGGTGACCAGCCCTCTGTGGAGAAAAAGCTGGATGAGCACAAGTCCATGGGGCCAGATGCGCTGCATCCAAGGGTGCTAAAGGAGTTGGTGGATGTAATTGCAGAGCCATTGGCCATTATCTCTGAAAAGTCATGGTGATCGGGGGAGGTCCCGGATGACTGGAAAAAGGCTAATGTAGTGCCCATCTTTAAAAAAGGGAAGAAGGAGGATCCGGGGAACTACAGGCCTCAGTTCCTCACCTCAGTTCCTGAAAAAATCATGGAGCAGGTCCTCAAGGAATCAATTTTGAAGCACTTAGAGGAGAGGAAAGTGATCAGGAACAGTCAGCATGGATTCACCAAGGGCAAGACATGCCTGACTAACCTAATTGCCTTCTATGAGGAGATAACTGGCTCTGTGGATGAGGGGAAAGCGGTGGACGTGTTATTCCTTGACTTTAGCAAAGCTTTTGATATGGTCTCCCACAGTATTCTTGCCGGCAAGTTAAAGAAGTATGGGCTGGATGAATGGACTATAAGGTGGATAGAAAGCTGGCTAGATCGTCGGGCTCAACGGGTAGTGATTAATAACTCGATGTCTAGTTGGTAGCCTGTATCAAGCGTAGTATCCCAGGGGTCGGTCCTGGGGCCGGTTTTGTTCAATATCTTCATTAATGATCTGGAGGATGGCATGGATTGCACCCTCAGCAAATTTGCAGATGACACTAAACTGGGAGGAGTGGTAGATACGCTGGAGGGTAGGGATAGGATACAGAGAGACCTAGATAAATTAGAGGATTGGGCCAAAAGAAATCTGATGAGGTTCATCAAGGACAAGTGCAGCGTCCTGCACTAAGGATGGAAGAATCCCATGCACTGCTACAGACTAGGAACCGAATGGCTAGGCAGCAGTTCTGCAGAAAAGGACCTAGGGGTTACAGTGGACGAGAAGCTGGATATGAGTCAACAGTGTGCCCTTGTTGCCAAGAAGGCTAACGGCATTTTGGGCTGTATAAGTAGGGCCATTGCCAGCAGATCGAGGGACGTGATCATTCCCCTCTATTCAGCATTGGTGAGGCCCCCTCTGGAGTAGTGTGTCCAGTTTTGGGCCCCACACTACAAGAAGGATGTGGAAAAATTGGAAAGAGTCCAGTGGAGGGCAACAAAAATGATTAGGGGGCTGGAGCACATGACTTATGAGGAGAGGCTGAGAGAACTGGGATTATTTAGTCTGCAGAAGAGAAGAGTGAGGGGGGATTTGATATCTGCCTTCAACTACCTGAAGGGGGGTTCCAAAGAGGATGGAGCTCGGCTGTTCTCAGTGGTGGCAGATGACAGAACAAGGAGCAATGGTTTCAAGTTGCAGTGGGGGAGGTCTAGGTTGGATATTAGGAAACACTATTTCACTAGGAGGGTGGTGAAGCACTGGAATGGGTTCCCTAGGGAGGTGGTGGAATCTCCTTCCTTAGAGGTTTTTAAGGTCAGGCTTGACAAAGCCCTGGTTGGGATGATTTAGTTGGGAATTGGTCCTGCTTTGAGCAGGGGGTTGGACTAGATGACCTCCTGAGGTCCCTTCCAAACCCTGATATTCTATGAATGTTAAAGATGGCAATTTAAATGACATTCTTCACCATCTCACTCGCCATCTGCAGGATGCAGCATAAAGGCTGGAATGAATCTGGCAGTTCACACCTCTCCGAGTTATTGTTTCAGACCCCCCCCCCCCCCCCCCACACCCCCACATCCAGGCAGACAGCACGGCCATGGTTTATCTTTAACAAGCATCCAGCTAATGCATTTTTCCCAAGCTGCCTCCCACATCTTCCAGGGAACCAGAAGCCACAAGTGTCTCCTACCTGCCTGCCGGCATCTCCTGCCTCCCCACGCAGATGCCTGGGCTGCAGCTCCAAGCTGTCAGCACAAGCAGCTGCAGCACCCTGACAAATGATACCGTGGGGAAGCACCAAGGAAAGTGATTGTAACAGCCCTGGGGTGCAGCGCTTTCCTCACTTCATTCACCAAAACACTCCTGCTCTTCACTCAGTTGTGTCTGCTACAGACTTTCCCACCTGCCACTGGAACGTGGGACTGGCCAGACTGGGTCCGGGGCTCATCCTGGCTCTGAGTGACCAGCACCAGCTGTTTTCAGAGGAACCCTGCATTGATGGGGTATCCTGCCTCCAGAGGACATTCCTTCCTGACCCTCATGGCAACCATCAGCTCATGCCCTGAAGCAGGAGGGTTTCTAACCCTCCAGAAGCTCTTGTTTATTTGTTAACATTCACTGCTATAACTCTGGATGGTCACATTAGCCAGAGACATGTCCAGAGCTTTTCTGAAGCCTGAACCCTTGGGCTTAGTGATATCCAGTGGCAGTGAGTCCCACAGGCTGGCAGCATGTTGGGTGCCGGTTTGAATTTGCTGCACTGGGGCTGCAGAGTCTGTGGGGCCTGGGCGCAGAATTCAGGCCCCCTGTTTGCCAGAGCATGTTGAGCCGCCTCCGGTGCACGTGGAGTTTGCTGGCGAGCGAAGCCGGGAACGGAACTGGGCCTCCAGCAGGGATGGCCCCTGAACAGGAGAACGGCACATAAATCCGCCCGCGCCAAGGGGATCAGCTCTCTGGCGCCATCACTTCTCTCCAGGCAGAGGGGCTACCCTTGCCTAAGAAGGAAGCGAGCTGTCTTGGGCTTGAGTGATGGGACCCGCCGAGCCCTCGTGTCTCCTCCAGCTCCTGGCTTGCAGGTAGAGCACGTCTCTCCATGGCTGGCTAGTAGGGGAGGACGGGAAGCAGGCCTGGCTCTTACCCAGACTGACACCAATGCGGTTGCTGCAGCCAGGGGCTCAGTCCAGGGGCTCCTTCTGCCCTCTGCACCAGGCCCAGCCCCACAGGCCAGCTGCAGCCAAAGCCCCTGAGGAGGGAAGGGCCGCCCCATGCCCCATGCCGGGCACACTGCTCCTGGTCAGTCCTGCCAGGAAAGGCTCTACCCTCACAAGTCAGCCGTCCAGAAGGCGGATCAGATGGCCCACGGGGTCGCCGCAGGGCTCCCAGTGGGGAAGTGACCATTAACCTGGTGCAGTAAATCCTGGGCTGCGTGCGTGGCTTTATTGCAGGCTGCACTTGCAGCCATTGCTCACCCCCCGCCCCCCCCGCCAGCCCCCAGGTCCTGCTACGGCCCTTCCCAGCCCAGGTGCCGGGGGCTGGTGATGGCCCTGCTCCTGCTGAGTACCACAAACCCAGAGTCTGACCGAGGGGGCCTCCCTGGAGACGCTCAGCCCCTTGCCGGTCGCAGCCCCCGGGACCAGCAGGGGGCACTGTGTAGGGGCACGAGGGCCCATAGGTTCACAGGCCCGTTTCCAGCGCAGCTTGTGGAGGCGAAGGGGCAGGTGCTGCTGAGGGCCTGGCCCTCAGCGGGGGAGCTTGGAAGCCAAGCTGCCTCCACTGCTCCAGGCCCCGACCCATCGCCAGCAGCGGGAAGGGCCGGGGTGCTGAGGGACCGGCTCCCACTGATGGGTCAGCCCAGAGGCTGCGTCAGCTGCAACAGGTGGGAGGTGCTGGGCTGGGGAGGCCGGGGGGAGCGGGCCCCATGCCTGCTCCTCTGGTCTCTGCTGCTGCAGACAACGGGCGGCTCGGAAGCACTCAGACTATGGGATAGCTCTGCCTTATTCCAGTCCCTAGCAGACAGGTGCCCATGTCCCAGAGCCCCCTGCACTGGCTGGCACCAGGGCCCGGCCTGCTACGTGTGAGTTCCAGCTGCCCAGACAGTGATATAACTCCCCGGTATCCATTGAATATGCCCATATAAGCGTAGCCTCGACTCCCTCAACTGCAGAAAAGGACCTGGGGATTACGGTGGACGAGAAGCTGGATAGGAGTCAGCAGTGTGCCTTGTTGCCAAGAAGGCCAGTGGCATATTGGGCTGCATTAGTAGAAGCATTGCCAGCAGATCGAGGGAAGTGATTATTCTCCTCTATTCAGCACTGGTGAGGCCACATCTGGAGTATTGCATCCAGTTTTGGTCCCCCCACTACAGAAGGGATGTGGACAAATTGGAGAGTCCAGCGAAGGGCAACGAAAATGATCAGGGGGCTGGAGCACATGACTTACGAGGAGAGGCTGAGGGAACTGGGGTTATTTAGTCTGCAGAAGAGAAGAGTGAGGGGGGATTTGATAGCAGCCTTCAACTACCTCAAGGGGGGATCCAAAGAGGATGGAGCTCGGCTATTCTCAGTGGTGGCAGATGACAGAACAAGGAGCAATGGTCTCAAGTTGCAGTGGGAGAGATCTAGGTTGAATATTAGGAAACACTATTTCACTAGGAGGGTGGTGAAGCACTGGAATGGGTTCCCTAGGGAGGTGGTGGAATCTCCTTCCTTAGAGGTTTTTAAGGTCAGGCTTGACAAAGGCTTGTCTGGGATGATTTAGTTGGGGTTGGTCCTGCTTTGAGAGCAGGGGGTTGGATTAGATGACCTCCTGAGGTCCCTTCCAACCCTAATATTCTATGATTCTAAGGTGATCACTTGATCCCTGACAGTGAAACTGATGAGGCCACGTGCTTTGAGATCTCCTGAGGAAAGTGCTACAGGAGAGCTAGGGACTAACTACTGAGCTACTGGCAGTGCACTTAAATGGCTTCAGCTTAGATCTGTTTCCAGAGGCAGAGGGGCTGGATGGGCAGGACGGGGGAAGGCAGGAGAAGAGAAGAGTGGACATCAGAGGGAGGGAGAGAGGAGATCCCGGTGGCCGATGGCCCGGGGGGCGGGGGAGGGGGGAAAGCAGGGAGATTGATGTGTGGGCTCCCCTCTCTCTTTCCAGGTGCTACATAACCGACCACAGCCCTCCACCTCCACCGAGCAGGATCTCCCGCAGACAGGAGCCTGGGGCTGCTTTGACGAGTTCAACCACATCAACATTGAGGTGCAGTCTGTGGTGGCCCAGCAGATTCTCTCCATTCTCTCTGCCTTGGCCCCCAACATGACCTCCTTCACCTTTGAGGGCCATTAGATCAAGCTGGTGTGGTCCTGTGGTATCTTCATCTCCATGAACCCAGGTGGGAGACACAGCCGTGCCCACGGAAAGGTCCCTCTCGCTGGCGGAGTCGCTGGCTCGGGCATGGCAGATGGGCACCACATGGCCACTAGGGAAGAACCAAAGACCAGCCCGTCCCTATGCAGGGGCCTTGGCTCAGCGTCCGGGGCCTGGGGTTGGGGTAAAGGGAGCAGGGTGGAGATGGCAGGTGGCCAGGGCTAACGTGCTGCTGGGTGCCATGGGGCAGGTTACGCTGGACGGACAGAGCTGCCCGACAACCTCTCTCCCATCTCCATGGTGGTGCCAAACTCCACGCTCATCGCAGAGATCATCCTCTTCAGAGGAGGGTTCAGCAACTGTAAGGTACTCACAGGCCTGGGGCCATGGGGGCTCAGAGAGTCACCCTTGCTGGGAGCACTCGTGGCCTGGTCAGTGGGTCCAGTCCCAGCCAGGGCGGGGACTGGCTGGGTCAGAGAATGGGACACGGGGCCTTTCCCATCTGGGTGGCATGGACTCCGATCTGGCCCCAGGGTGAGGACTGGCTGGCTCAGAGAATGAGCCTTTCCTGGCTGGCGTACTGCTCCCAATCTAGTGCACTGCAGCCTGGGATGAGTTGGGGGTTCCCAGGGTTCTTAGCAAGATGCCACCTCCGAAGCCTGGTTCCCTGACCCCCTGAAATGGAGCCAGTATGCCCCTGGCTGCCTCGCCCCCCGCTGATGGGCTCCGCTCTTGTCCCAGCTCCTGGTTGAGCGCTGGCAGTGCAGCAGCTGTCCAAGCAGGACCGCTACAACTTTGGCCTGCGGGTGCTGATGTCGCTGCTCCGCTACGCTGGGAAGAAGCGCAGGGTGCACCCCGACATCAACGGTGAAGAGGTGAGGTGCCCCCGGGATCCTGCACTTAGGGAGGCCGGGGACTGTGCCAGGCGGTGTCGGGATGGCATGGGCAGCGCTGGAGGGGAGTTTTGCCGGCTGTTTGGCAGTGGGGAGCGATGCAGTCAGTGTGCCAGCTGGCAGGGGGGAGGATCCCCAGCACCCCGAGGGTGCCCAGCTCCCCTGGCTCTCCTGGTGGCTTTCAGATCCTCCTGATGTCCATGAAGGACATGAATATCGCCAAGCTCGCCTCAGTCGACGTGCCCCTCTTCAATGGCATCGTCCAGGAGCTCTTCCCGGGCATTGAATCACCTGCCATTGGCTACGGGAAGGTCAGCTAGCCGGCCCCGGCAGCTCAGCTGGGCTCCTTCCCCCAGGGCTGGATCCAAGTGAGAGGGAGCCCAGTGCCATTAAGTGCAGGGAGGCTGCACTGCCAAGGCAGTTCCCTTCCAGAGAGCAGGGGACATGGAGCCGGGATTCCTTGGTTTTGTTCCCAGCTCAGGAAGTGGAGTGGGGTGTAGTGGTTAGAGCAGGGGGGGCTGGAAGCCAGGACTCCTGGATTCTCTCCCGGTTCTAGGAAGGGAGTGGGATCTAGGGGCTAGAGCAGGGTTGTGGTTTTTTTCTCTCTCTCTCGCTCTCTCACTTGCCATCTGACCTCTCTGTACCTCAGTTTCTCCCATGTGTGGAGAGACTCCCAATAATTGATGAGGAGGTGTCAATCCCAAGAGAGGGAAATTGCTTTTGTAGTGAGCCGGCCACTCCCAGTCCCTTTTCAAGCCCAAATTAATGGTGTTAGATTTGCAAATGAATTGTAGCTCTGCAGTTTGTTTTTGAAGTTTTTTTGTTGAAGGATGGCTACTTTTAAATCAGTTATAGAATGTCCAGGGAGATTGAAGTGTTCTCCTACTGGCTTTTGTATGTTACCATTTCTGATGTCTGATTTGTGTCCATTTATTCTTCTACGTAGAGACTGTCCGGTTTGGCCAATGTACATGGCAGAGGGGCATTGCTGGCACATGATGGCATATATCACATTAGTAGATGTGCAGGTGAATGAGCCCCTGATGGTGTGGCTGATGTGGTTGGGTCCTCTGATGGTGTCGCTAGAGTAGCTATGGGGACAGAGTAGGCAATGGGGTTTGTTACAGGGATTCATTTGTGGATTAGTGTTTCTGTGGTGTGGTGTGTAGTTGCTGGTGAGTATTTGGTTCAGGTTGGGGGGCTGTCTGTAAGTGAGGGCTGGCCTGCCCCCCAAGGTCTGTGAGAGTGAGGGATCATTTTCCAGGATAGGTTGTAGATTGTTGATGATGTGCTGCAGAGCACAATTATTGGGAGTGGACCACATCCACCCTGATTGAATTGGCCCTGTCAACACTGGTTCTCCACTTATAAGGTAACTCCCTTCTCTTCATGTGTCAGTATATTTATGCCTGCATCTGTAATTTTCACTCCATGCATCTGAAGAAGTGGGTTTTTTACCCACGAAAGCTTATGCCCAAATAAATCTGTTAGTCTTTAAGGTGCCACCGGACTCCTTGTTGTTTTTGTGGATACAGACTAACACGGCTACCCCCTGATACTTGGAAATCTTAGACACCCTCAGGGGTCCCAGGACCACTGGTTGAAAACTACTGGTCTAGAGCAGGGAGAGCGGGAGCTTCTCATCTCAGTATCTCCCTGCTCCAGAAGAAGGGGAGATTCAGTTGCATTGGGAAGTGGCAAATTCAAAACTGATAGAGGAGGGAAATATGTTTTCACACAAGGTGTGACTAGCCTGTGGAACTCATTTCTCCTCGCAGGATCTCCTGCTGGTCAAGAATTTAGCAAGGTTCAAAGAGCGATGAGACGTCTATGTGGTTAACAAGACTTTTCAGAGTTATAATAGTTAATGCTAACAGAGTATAGGACAGGAGATAAACCCTGCTGGTTTAAAGGCAATCTCTGTTAGTGGTTAGGGTAGGACCATCATGGGGAGGGTTTTATTGCCTCCCAGCTATATACTATGGGGATTCTTGCACTGTCCTCTGAAACATCTGGTGCTGGACATTGTCAGAGACAGGGCTGAATGGTCCATGTGTCTAGTCCATTATGGCAATTCCCACACTTCTGTCTGGAGAGCAAGGGGTGGGAGAGCACATGGGTCTGAGAGGGGTAGGGTGACCAGACAGCAAGTGTGAAAAATCGGGACAGGGGGTGGGAGGTAATAGGCACCTATATAAGACAAAGCCCCAAATATCGGGACTGTCCCTATAAAATCAGGACATCTGGCCACCCTAGAGAGGGGTTAAAGTGACAGCATGTTTAATCTATTTTACATTTATTTTCCCCATTCCCGGGGAACCTCAGAGCCCTCTCCTGCATTTATTCAATGCAGTTTGTGGAGTATAGGACACTTGGTCACTCCGGCCCATTGCTGCACATGTCAAGCTGCCTGCACAGTTATTCGCTATTATTGTGGGCCCAAACATTCAGAAATGGCTGTTATTTGGGGTGCCCCAGTGTCTGGGGGCTCAAGTTGGGACACTTTAAAGGTGCCTCATTTTTCCAGAGCAGCTAAGCATCAGTAGCACCCATGAATTCAGCTGTGGTTGTTTTGGACTTCTAAAAATCAGGCCCTTTTAAAGTGCCTCAAGTTGGACCCCCAGAAACTGCAGTGCCCCAAATCACTAGCGCTAGCTCAGAGTTTTAGCCATAGTGCACAAGGGGAGGTGCTAGAAGCCAGGGCCGGCTCCAGGGTTTTGGCCGCCCCAAGCAGCCAAAAAGAAAAAAAAAGCCGCGATCGCGATCTGCGGCGGCAATTCGGTGGGAGGTGCTTCGCTCCGAGGCGGAGTGAGGGACCGTCTGCCAAATTGCCGCAGAATACCTGGACGTGCCGCCCCTCTCCGGAGCGGCCGCCCCAGCACCTGCTTGACAAGCTGGGGCCTGGAGCCGGCCATGCTAGAAGCACTACTGCGTGCTCTGCAGGCTGCCTGAGGGGAAGGCCTCCCTTCCCATGCCCACTGCAGCAGTCGGAAACAGGGCAAAGCCCAGAGAATTGATTAAGGGGTGAGCACATAGAGCAGGCCCTACGCAGCTACTGGCCAGAGGACTGGGAGGAAATCTCACCCCTCACTCCCGGCTCTTGGTTGGAGAAGGAGGATGCACATCTAGAGTGGAAGTTTAGCACTTTTGAGGTGGGGCTGGGGACTGGCTGTAGGCCACTTTATCAGCCAGTGGGCATAGAAGTAGGATTGGAAAGAGGTGCCCCGTGGCTGAGGCTGGAGCAAGGAGGCCCAAGGGTAGCTTGGGCATGGGGCTAGGGATAGGTCTAGGTGGCTGCCGCCAGGCTGGGAAAGTGGCCCAGGCCCTGCCTGGGAGTCTTGACTGGAGTGGTAGCTGTGGCGATGGAGGCCTGTGATACAGTAGAGACTGGGAGCTCCCGTTGCACCCAAGCACCCGGGATCCCCGTGAGAGGTACGAGAGACCTGTAACAGGCCTACAGGACTGAGGCTGAGATGGGGCAATATGAACTCATAACGGGTCAGTGGTAGTACTCTTAAGGACTGGGGGCTCTGTGCATTGTACTGTTGAGGGGGTGCTGTGTGTGTTGCTGAAAGGTCCCTCTTACTAATCATGGGTT
Source organism: Terrapene triunguis (assembly GCF_002925995.2). Taxonomy (NCBI): domain Eukaryota; kingdom Metazoa; phylum Chordata; order Testudines; family Emydidae; genus Terrapene; species Terrapene triunguis. The sequence continues at coordinate 12,924,892 of NW_020664545.1, forward strand.
GTGTCCTTGCCCAGGTAAAGTTGCTGGTATTATATCTGAGTGCAGCACTGATTTCTGTGGTAAATTCCTGCCTCCCCAAAAC
>NW_020664545.1:12925373-12932056 GCF_002925995.2 Terrapene triunguis
CTGAGTGCAGCACTGATTTCTGTGGTAAATTCCTGCCTCCCCAAAACACGTGGGAGGGAGCCAAGCAGGAAGCAAGTGGGACTCTAAACCAGGGGTTCTCAAACTGGGGGGCGTGACCCCTCAGGGGGTCATGAGGTTATTATGTGGGGGGTTGTGAGCTGTCAGCCTCCACTCCCAAGCCATGCTTTGCCACCAGCATTTATAATAGTGTTAAATATTTTAAAAAGTGTTTTTAATTTATAAGGTGGGGTCGCACTCAGAGGTTTGCTGTGTGAAAGGGGTCACCAATGCAAAAGTTTGAGAACCACTGCTCTAAACCCTCTTGGGCATGTGGCTTGGGGGCATTTGGGGACCACACAACAAACTGAGGTGCCCCCCCCCCATGCTGATCAGGTCCTACTGCTCCATTTTCCAACGGGCCCTAGCGCTCAAGGAGCTGAGCACCTTACATACATAAACCACTGCAGTATTGCCAATGCCAAGCACTGAAAAATCATGTCAGGCTCCCCAAAATTATGAGATTTTTGTTCTTAAAAATGCACATTGGGTTCTTTTTATTTACCTTCTGGCATTTGAAGCTTTAGGGTTCGCTCCGGTCATGTTTTCAAGCTTTTCTCCACAACCACAAGGATTAGACACACAGTTTTTAAAATTAAAGCTGGGATTCTCACCTAACAACATGACTTCAGGAGCTGGGGCTTTAAGGAAAATAGTAAATATTGCAAGACTCATGATGAAGTTACAAGACTTGGCAACAGTGCAGTGGCAATGTGTGCATGTTACACTCACAGATCCAAGTGATGTTGGAACACTAATTTAATTACACTTTTTGTAAAAATTGGAGAATACAGTCCCCCACGGAGGTGTCTGCAGAAAGGTCAAACCTATGCTGTGACCACATCCTGCTCACCAGATTGCTGTTTGCTGCTGACCTCTCTGTCAAGAAGACGAAGGCTTAAAGAGATGGAGCTGGGATATGCAACCCTGGCATTATTTGAACAAATTCAGTGTAAAGTAAAACACTTTTTCTTCAAAAATCTAGGCTCTGTTTATGCTGAGAGTCCAAGGCATTGATTTCTGAATGCTTGGAGCTGGCAGTACTGCAGCGGTTTATATATGTTCCTCTTACATCCTATTCATTTCTTCTGTACAGGGTTCTTTGTCAGTCTTCTTTGTGAATCAGTGGAGATATGCATTGAAGTCTCTCTCTTTCTATTGACTCTGACACCCATTTTGGCTGCAGGTTTTTGTCTTCCTTGAGTTATTCTTATACATGTTGTTGTATTTCTGTTGTGGTGCTTTTTTGATTGTTTCCTAGTTGTAATATTAATTGTGCTTCATTTTGCCAATGTCAGAATTGCCCCTTTAATTCCATCAATTGCATGCACTCTGTGGGTGAATTCTTACATTCCCTTATTCCTTCCATTTTTATGCCAAAGTCACTTAATTTGTTTAATTCATTTTTATGTATGTTAAAGAATAAAATGTGGCACAATGACATTGTCAGTCATTCTGTGACAGCACAGAGTGACTAGAGGAAAGGCAAGATGCTGAATAGACCTGCACACAGAAGATTGCTGGGGTTTGTTTTTTTTGGTTTTATGCTACATTTCTACACCTTGACCCTGCACTGAGTGACTACCACCCACTCACAGAAATCAATTCCAGAGCTGGATACTTGGTGTGTCGGGACCCCCCCAAATAACCCAGAGAGAAGCAGTGCAAAGTCCCCTTCAATCTGCATAGGAGGAACCATCAGTTTGAAAAAAACCTATTGAATTCTTCATGGCCTACATAAACTGTAGTCTCTATCCCGGGACTGCAAAACAACAGGTCATCTGATGGTGTTGGGTGTAGTGAGGTAGATAGCTGTCTGTCAAGAAATGGACTGAGACACACCAACTTATATAGGGGCCCCTGCGCAGCTCCCAGATAAAGACCCTACTAACCTGGGCTGTGAGAGGTGAAATGCCGCTGCTGTATTACTACCCTCTGAACCACAGTCAGATAATATCAACTACAGTAAATAGCTGGAGATGTCAGTCACATCTCTGAGCAGGCTGAAACAGGGCAGGTACAATATTTACAACTGGTACCGCCTTGCCACTCAGCATTAAAAATAGCCATGTGTTGGCACATCCCAGTCGAGGGGGGACACCTTCCACGTAGAAATGCTAACGACTCTAATTCTGTTGTGTATGCATGATGTCAAATACTTGTACAGGGAATATGGTTTTCACCTGAGCTGAGAAGGCCCCAAACAGGTGTGGAGGAAAATTGGGTCTGAGGCTTCTTCTATTTGAAGAAGAGCTAATGCAATCCCAGGATGCATAAACAGGGGAATCTTGAGTAGGAGTGGAGAGGTTTTTGGCACTGGTGTGATGGCTGCTGGAATATTGTGTCAATTTCTGGGACCCAAACTCAAGAAGGATGTTGATAAATTGGTGAGGGTCCCTGTTGGCCTTGGAATCTATGAATGAATGAAGTTTGAGAATAGTTGTGGGGTCTGATTAAAGTGGTATTGCAACTCAATTTCTAGTTTCTATACCCAGAGTTCTAGGATGCGGAGCACAAAAGAGCTTTTTATTGGCGACTCTCAGCATTATGTTGCAGAATGTCATGGCTCTTCAGGTTATGGTTACTGTCTCTTTGTCAATTTTCTAATTTTCCAGCAATCCTATGTTTATTTCTTCTTGTGCTCCCCTGCCTGCTTGTCTTTATCTACCTGTTTTAGCTTGTCTTAGACTGTAAGCTTTGTGGGGCTGGGTCCATGACTGGGAGATCCAGGCGCTACTGCAATATAAATAATTATAATATTCCATTTGTGCATTACCTTACGGAGCTGAGCATATGTATTACATATGAGGAAACAGTCTATGAGAAGCTTGATAAAGCTGAGTTTGACATTTGTTTGGTATTAACTCCAGAAGGAGGACTTGTAAGATAGACAAAAATCTACATATAACATTTTTCAGCTGCCTTTCTGCTTGGTGGCTTAGGTCGTGATGATAGCGCCATCCCATTGTTTTAGAAGGGCCTCTAGTGCTACTTTTAATTTCTGAAGAATAATTTGGAAAGTTTCAGGAAAAACAAACCAAGTCTAATTTATACAATTTGATTGTGTTGCATCATAATGAAGGATTCAGATTAGCGTCATTTTTTCCACATCTGAAATAGATAGAGACCTGTAGGGCACAGCAGACTTCTGCAAATTCTGATTTTACGATTCTTTTCACTTGTTTAATACAATGAAGTAAAAACTGAAGTACTCTAAATAAGATACTGCTGAGACTTGTTTGATGTCTCTGAAATACGTGTATTGTAAATACTAATCTCTCACTGCTTGCATCTTACTCAGAGTTCAGTGTTATGCTAAAATCTGCTGCTGTCAACAACTCGCTCATTTAAGGTGCTTGTTATTTAGTGGCATAAATGTTAGTTTAATCTTTTGTTCAAGAGTTTGACGTGATACATATGGGGTAGAGCTGGGTTTAGGCTATTGGAACCCTGCTAGAGATACCTTGGCAACAAGCTAGTTTAGTCTGGAGTGGCGGTCCAACTCTTGGCTAAAGCATCCAGTCTCCACAAAGCATCAAAGGCCTTTGCAATGGGAGTTATGGCCCAGCTAAGGGTTGCACGCAATGAAAGATTATGGAGAGCGATTGATTTAAATTGTATGAGGGCAGGCACAATGGGTATTCTTCCTCTTCACGCTGTTTCATTTACAAATTTGGGGCTTGTTTACTTGCACAACCATTGCTTAACTACGTTGTTACAAAATTTGACAATTCTGTGGCTGCGCTTGAAAGTAAAAGAAGAGACCCACTTCCTGGAGCAGGAAGGACACTGATCGTACACCTACTTCCAAATCACAGCTGGCCCCATCGCTTTTGTCTCTGTTCCTGAGGGAACATTTTCCACTCTCTCTTTTAAAATTTCATTGCGTAGAGTAGCAAACCTGGGACACTGTGGGTAAGACTGTTCCTCCCCCACCCACCTGGTTCCGAAGGAATTTGTCAGTCAGGTAACATTTATGGACTCTGGAGCTTTCACTTGGGAAACACCTTTCTGCCTGGCTCAGAAATCGATTTAATTTGAACTGAGACGTATGTTTTCTCTTAGATGCCTATCAACTCTGCAGATCATTTTGGACATGAATGAGTTTCCAAGGGGAGAATATTTCATTCCACCAGTGTACCCTCTGTGTGGGAAATTAGCCAGCTCTGTTGACACGGGCTCTTGCGTGCTTGACCAGAGGAATACGTTGAATGTGTGTGTAATACGATTTCTATTTTTAGGGCAATCAGTTCACACTGTTGTGGGTTAAGATTGATTGTCCATTCTCCCAGAGCGAAGTGATTTCTCTTGTGACTCCCTGAGAATTCAACCTGCCACAGCACCTGTTATCTCAGGATTTTCCATCTCATAAAGGCTTGACTATTTATGACTCTCTGCACCTCGCAGCTTGCAGAATCAGCAGCACAAATGTTACCCCACTGACCGAGCCCTGCTGTGAAGTTGATCCAATAATAATAAACTTGGAAGGATTAGATTTTTATCAGTAAACGTTGATTTCACTATACATGCAGAAACAGACAACAATCGGAATTTACAGATAGGCAAAGCAAGAAAAATGCTGCTTGAGAACTTGTGAGTTTGATTTCACGATGTTTACTTTGTAGATTTTGACATGTGAGGTTGACACTTTGTATTTTAATGGTTATAAACCTGTAACTTTTTGAATGTGTCTACTTTAATTAAATAATTAGTCTGACCCCCCCCCCGAACTTCCTGCAACTGTGAAAATTTAAATAAACATTGAGAAAATGTTAAAACCCATAACTTTGCACAACTGTGAAAATTTAAAAATAGAAAAAATGCTTTAAAATAATTGATATGAGTGGAAATTACAAACAAATGAAAATGGAATTCTGCCAAGCCCAAATAATGAGTAACAGACTCCAAGCCTCTCATTTCCCCTAATCCTGCCTGTGACGAACTGGGAATGTTCTTAATGTTTTCTCTGAATACTGTGTGGGTGCCTCAGTTTCCACTATGCGTTTCTTAAATATGCACAGTGGTGGGATAAGGGTGTGTGATTGTTGCAGAGCCCTAGAGGGCAGGGGGGTGCAGGGGTCTGCACAGAGAATGGCCGACATCCTGTCTCTTGGCAAAATGATGGCCTGAGCCCCTCCCCTGCAAGGTGCCAACTGAAGGTGTTGGAGAACAAAGAGATCAGGTGACCTCCTGGCCAGGGAAAGAAACAAAGGCCAGAGGAGGGGCTGGAGAGTTTCAGTTTGGAGTAGGCTGGGGAAACGGAAGGAGGCTCCCACTCCCTTCCCAGAGCTGGTAATAGAACCCAGGAATCCAGGCTCCCAGCCCTCCCTGCTCTAACCACTAGACCCCGCTCCCCACATAGACCCAGGGGAAAAACCCAGGAGTCCTGGCTCCCAGCACCCTCCCCCCGCTCTAACCACTAGTCCCTACTCAGCTCTCAGAGCCAGGGAAAGGACCCAGGAGTCTTGGCTCCCAGCCCCCCGGCTCTAACCACTAGCCCCCACTCCCCCCATAGGGCCAGGGAAAGGACGCTGGGAGACCGGGCTGCCACAGCGTCTGCTCCGTACGAAGCTCGATGTGTGTCAGCAATGGCGGGGGGGGGACATAGTCCACCAGTGTTATAGTGTGCTTAATTTGTTTAATCTGGTTTTAATAAAGTGCATGTGGCAAGTTTTCCAATACTGTCAGTTTATGTTTGTGTTGCTAAGAGCAAGTCGGGCATAGGGGAACCAGTTTAATAATACTGCGTAGGACCCCATAAATCCTAAGGCCGGCCCTGCCTGCGCATAGGGCAGAGTCAGCTCCATGTTAGAGATGGGGAAACTGAGGCATAGAAAGGGTACTAGAGAGGGCCAGGTATATAACCCAGGAGTCCTGGCTCCCAGCAGCCCCCACTCCCCTCCCAGAGCCGTGGAGAGAACCTGGAATCCTGGCTCCCAGCCCCCCTGCTCTAACCACTAGCCCCCACTCCCCTCCCAGAGCCAGGGAGAGAACCCAGGAGTCCTGGCTCCCAGCCCCCGCCACATTCTACCCAGATGGAGAGGGGGCACTTCCCCCATGACCTTTGTTTACCTCTGGGGTGCTGATGGGGGTGGAGGAGGGGCTGAGCAGAATCTCCAGGGACTCTAATTAAGCCCAGGCACGAGAAGTGCCCCTGATTACATTTCCATTTAAAAGAGAGCTAATGACACTTCCCTTCCCTGTACCTAGGCCCAGTCCGCCCCCTTGCACTGAGCCGGCTGCCAGCGCCTGGTGCAGATAAGTATGGGGAGGCAGGTGAGACTGCTGTCTGGGGAAAGTGTGTATGGGGGGGTGGGGATCCAGATGGCACCCCCCGAACCTCCACAAATCTCTCCCATCCTGTGCAGGTCTGGCCCCAGGGCAGCGCTAGGGAGCACTGTGTGGCTGGGAGCGGGGCAGGGGGCTCAGCAGGGGGCGCTCTCTCCTGGCAGGCAGGGCTGGCCCCAGGGCAGCATTAGGGGGCGCTGTGGGGCAGGGAGCGGGGCGGGGGGCTCAGCAGGGGGCGCTCTCCCCTGGTAGGCAGGGCTGGCCCCAGGGCGGCGCTAGGGGGCGCTGTGCGGCAGGGAGCGGGGCGGGGGGCTCAGCAGGGGGCGCTCTCCCCTGGC
>NW_020664545.1:12932156-12947055 GCF_002925995.2 Terrapene triunguis
GCTCAGCAGGGGGCGCTCTCCCCTGGTAGGCAGGGCTGGCCCCAGGGCGGCGCTAGGGGGCGCTGTGCGGTAGGGAGCGGGGCGGGGGGCTCAGCAGGGAGCGCTCTCCCCTGGTAGGCAGGGCTGGCCCCAGGGCGGCGCTAGGGGGCGCTGTGCGGTAGGAAGCGGGGCGGGGGGCTCAGCAGGGGGTGCTCTCCCCTGGCAGGCAGGGCTGAGCCTACGTCCCAGCTACTCCCCCAGTCCATGTGGCGGGTGAATGCAGTGGGTGATGCTTTGGGCGGCATTGTGGGCCGTCAGCTAACTACCCCTGGCTAACGACTGCTTCCGGGAGGCTGTGCCAATGGGCTGCGGGTGCCCCCTGCCATGGCGTTCTTGCCCAGCCCGGTTCCTTTGCGCTGCCCCAGGGTGTTGAGGAAGAGGGGCAGCCTTTGCCAGAGGGAGGGAGCTGGGATCCAGCTGTGTGGGGGAGATCAGCTGTGACACTGCGGGGCATCGGGGCTCTGCACACAGCCTGATTCTCAAATAATGGGGATCGGGGCCCTGGGTTCCAGAGAGCACTTTGGTCAGGCCCTATCTGGGCAGCGCCCGGCGTGACGGGGCCCCAATCTCAGTCAGTTACTTGGGTTACTTCCTACTTCAGTGCATTCATGTATCCGGCAACTTTCGGATCTCTGCCTGGGGTGCAGAGAATCTCCTCTAGGGTTCACCCACGTAGGTCCCCTCATCTTTGCGATACCCCAGAACACACTTTGACGTGATGTACTCGGGAACTACCAGACACAGGTAACAACATTGTTAAAAAGGCTGGAATCAGCAGCCAAAGTCTCCTCTTAAAGAGCGGGGATGGCGGCATGCGGGAAGCCAACAGAGCAGAGGGGAACTTTGGGACCAACATGGCCAGAGGAGTGCAAACCACTCTGCTTTCTGCAGCTGCACCTGGGGTGAAGAGGAACTTGTTACGGCAGTTTCTATCCATTTTACAGTGTGTTTTTGATCACAACAGTGATACTAGAACAGGGGTGGGCAAACTACGGCCTGGATCCGGCCTGTCAGGGCTTTGGATTTGGCCCGTGGGATTGCCAGCCCCGCACCGCTCCTGGAAGCTGCCGGCACCGCGTCCCCTGGGGGGAGAAGGGGAAGAGGGCTCTGTGCACTGCCCTCGCCTGCAGGCACCATACCCCGCATCTCCCATTGGCTGGGAATGGGGAACCGCGCCCAATGGGAGCTTCGGGGGAGGTATCCACAGGCGTGGAGCCCTCTGCCCCCTGCTCCCCCAGGGGCTGCAGGGACGTGGTGCCAGCCGCTTTCGGGAGCGGCACGGGGCCACTGCCACCCCAGAGCCGCTCCAGGTAAGCGGCACTGGGCTGGAGCCTGCACCCCGAACCCCTCCTGCACCCGCACTCCAACCCCCTGCCCTGAGACCCCTGCTGCACCTTGCTCCCCTCCTGCACCTCAACCCCCTGCCCTGAGCCCCTTCCTGCACACTGCACCCCTCCTGCATCCCTGCCCAGAGCCCCCTCCTGCACCCCAACCCCCTGCCCCAGCCCTACATTCATGGTCCTGCATGCAATTTCCCCACCCAGATCATAGACTCATAGACTTTAAGGTCAGAAGGGACCATTATGATCATCTAGTCTGACCTCCTGCACAATGCAGGCCACAGAATCTCATCCACCCACTCCTGTATCAAATGTGGCCCTTGGGTCAAAATGTTTGCCCACCCCTGTAATAAATCACTCTCCCCCCTCCCCCCCCCCAGCTTTGCTCCCTGGGCATTTATGAATCACGTTGGATCCAAATTCTTGACACAAATGAAAAATTTAGTTTCACAACCCCGCTCTGAAGTAGGGAAATATCATTGTCTGCAATTCGCAGAGAGGGAAACAGAAGGCCAGAGAGCTGACGTGGATTAGAACCCAGGAGTCCTGAATTTTAGTCCCTGTTTCTAATCACCAGGCCGCATTCCCCTCCCAGAGCTGCAAACAGAACCCCGGCGTCCAGACGACCCCTTCCTTTGCTCTAAACACATTCCACCGGGGTCCATTCTTCAGCACCACGTGGTCTGCAGTGGAATGTACCTATCATGCCAGGGGTGGAGAAACAGAGAGGGGAAAATCCTCAACCAGTAACCTTGACTGCTTCTCACACCCCGTCAGACCGGACTGGATACTAAAGCCCAGAGCCTGAAAGGTATTTGGTGCCCATAAAATCAGCGATGTCTAAACCCCTAACTCCTTCAGCCTCGTCTGACTTTTTGTTCCAGCTTCCATGATCCACTGGACTCGGCAGATCAAGGAGGTACTGAGAGCGCAGGAGGTGGGGGAGAGCAGGGAGAGAACGGGGCTGCTGGAGGAGATTGAGTTCTGGAGGAACTGCTGCACCGACCTGTCTGAGATCAGCAAACAACTTTGCAGGCAGGAACTGACACATAGAATATCAGGATTGGAAGGGACCTCAGGAGGTCATCTAGTCCAACCCCCTTCTCAAAGCAGGACCAATCCCCAACTAAATCATCCCAGCCAGGGCTTTGTCAAGCCTGACCTTAAAAACCTCTAAGGAAGGAGATTCCATCACCTCCCTCGGTAACCCATTCCAGTGCTTCACCACCCTCCTAGTGAAATAGTGTTTCCTAATATCCGACCTAGACTTCCCCCATTGCAACTTGAGACCATTGCTCCTTGTTCTGTCATCTGGTACCCCTGAGAACAGTCTAGATCCATCCTCTTTGGAACCCCCTTTCAGGTAGTTGAAAGCAGCTATCAAATCCCGCCTCATTCTTCTCTTCTACAGACTAAACAATCCCAAGTATCAGAGGGGTAGCCGTGTTAGTCTGAATCTGTAAAAAGCAACAGAGGGTCCTGTGGCACCTTTAAGACTAACAGAAGTATTGGGAGCATAAGCTTTTGTGGGTAAGAACCTCACTTCTTCAGTCTTGCATCTAAAGAAGTGAGGTTCTTACCCACGAAAGCTTATGCTCCCAATACTTCTGTTAGTCTTAAAGGTGCCACAGGACCCTCTGTTGCTTTAAACAATCCCAGTTCCCTCAGCCTCTCCTCATAAATCATGTGTTCCAGCCCCCTAATCATGCATCCGACGAAGTGGGTATTCACCCACGAAAGCTCATGCTCCAATACGTCTGTTAGTCTATAAGGTGCCACAGGACTCTTTGCTTCTTTTACAGATCCAGACTAACACAGCTACCCCTCTGATACTAATCAGTTTTTGTTGCCCTCCGGTGGACTCTTTCCAATTTTTCCACATCCTTCTTGTAGGGTGGGGCCCAAAACTGGACACAGTACTCCAGATGAGGCCTCACCAATGCCGAATAGAGGGGAATGATCACATCCCTCGATCTGCTGGCAATGCCCCTACTTATACAGCCCAAAATGCCATTAGCCGTCTTGGCAACAAGAGCACACTGTTGACTCATATCCAGCTTCTTGTCCACTGTAACCCCTAGGTCCTTTTCTGCAGAAGTGCTGCCTAGCCACTCTGAACCTAGTCTGTAGCAGTGCATGGGATTCTTCGGTCCTAAGTGCAGGACTCTGCACTTGTCCTTGTTGAACCTCATCAGGTTTCTTTTGGCCCAATCCTCTAATTTGTCTAGGTCCCTCTGTATCCGATCCCTACCCTCCAGTGTATCTACCACTCCTCCCAGTTTAGTGTCATCTGCAAACTTGCTGAGAGTGCAGTCCACACCATCCTCCAGATCATTAATGAAGATATTGAACAAAACTGGCCCCAGGACCGACCCTTGGGGCACTCCACTTGATACCGGCTGCCAATGAGACATGGAGCCATTGATCACTACCCGTTGAGTCCGACGATCTAGCCAGCTTTCTATCCACCTTATAGTCCATTCATCCAGCCCATACTTCTTTAACTTGCCGGCAAGAATACTGTGGGAGACCGTATCAAAAGCTTTGCTAAAGTCAAGGTATATCACGTCCACCACTTTCCCCCCATCCACAGAGCCAGTTATCTCCTCATAGAAGGCAATTAGGTTAGTCAGGCATGACTTGCCCTTGGTGAATCCATGTTGACTGTTCCTGATCACTTTCCTCTCCTCCAAGTGCTTCAAAATGGATTCCTTGAGGATCTGCTCCATGATTTTTCCAGGGACTGAGGTGAGGAACTGAGGCCTGTAGTTCCCCGGATCCTCCTTCTTCCCTTTTTTAAAGATGGGCACTACATTAGCCTTTTTCCAGTCATCCAGGACCTCCCCCGATCGCCATGAGTTTTCAAAGATAATGGCCAATGGCTCTGCAATCACATCCGCCAACTCCTATACCACCCTCGGATGCAGCGCATCCGGCCCCATGGATCTGTGCTCGTTCAGCTTTTCTAAATAGTCACGATCCATTTCTTTCTCCACAGAGATCTGGTCACCTCCTCCCCATACTGTGCTGTCCAGTGCAGCAGTCTGGGAGCTGACCTTGTTTGTGAGGACAGAGGCAAAAAAAGCATTGAGTATGTTAGCTTTTTCCACATCCTCTGTCACTAGGTTGCCTCCCCCATTCATTAAGGGGCCCACACTTTCCTTGACTTTCTTGTTGTTGTTAACATACTTGAAGAAACCCTTCTTGTTACTCTTAACATCTCTTGCTAGCTGCAACTCCAAGTGTGATTTGGCCTTCCTGATTTCACTCCTGCATGCCTGAGCAATATTTTTATACTCCTCCCTGGTCATCTGTCCAATCTTCCACTTCTTGTAAGCTTCTTTTTTGCATTTAAGATCAGCAAGGATTTCACTGTTTAGCCAAGCTGGTCGCCTGCCATATTTACTATTCTTTCTACACATCGGGATGGTTTGTTCCTGCAACCTTAATAACGATTCTTTAAAATACAGCCAGCTCTCCTGGATTCCTTTCCCCTTCCTGTTATTCTCCCAGGGGATCCTGCCCATCAGTTCCCTGAGGGAGTCAAAATCTGCTTTTCTGAAGTCCAGGGTCTGTATTCTGCTGCTCTCCTTTCTTCCTTGTGTCAGGATCCTGAACTCGACCATCTCATGGTCACTGCCTCCCAGGTTCCCCTCCACTTTTCATTCCCCTTCTAATTCTTCCTGGTTTGTGAGCAGCAGGTCAAGAACAGTTCTGGCCCTAGTTGGTTCCTCCAGCAGTTGCACCAGGAAATTGTCCCCTACACTTTCCAAAAACTTCCTGGATTGTCTGTGCACCGCTGTATTGCTCTCCCAGCAAATATCAGGATGATTGAAGTCTCCCATGAGAACCAGGGCCTGCGATCTAGTAACTTCTGCTAGTTGCCAGAAGAAAGCCTCGTCCACCTCATCCCCCTGGTCTGGTGGTCTATAGCAGACTCCCACCACGACATCACCCTTGTTGCTCACACTTCTAAACTTAATCCAGAGACTCTCAGGTTTTTCTGCAGTTTCATACTGGAGCTCTCCAAGTCTTCCTACGTGGCACCCTTCCAAAGGCTTGGCAGACAGATACAGGTAGGGGTGGAGACAGGACAAGGCTGAGCGGGGAGCCCCGGGAGGAGTGGACCAGAGCTGTGTCCCCCTTTGGCCACCCTGTTGTAAAAACTTGTGCCGAATGTTGGCTTCCAGGGCTCATGAAAGGGAGGGGATCCCTACAGTAACCCCAATCTGTACATGTAGTGCGACTGGTCCAGTCCGGGGCTCTGCGCACACAGCTCTGCTGATGCCCCTCAAGCCCTGGAGAGGGAATGCAGTTTTACTTTGGTGCAGGAACCAAAAAGGCCTTGAGAGTTTAATTTGGGCCTTGGAGCCCTGCAGGCAGAGCGTCCTGCTTTCACTCGGAGCCTAATAGACTGTGAGTCACCTTGTTCCTCAGGATTAGACTGCCTGCTAGAAACCCAGATGAAATGACTCCTTGGATTTTCACTTGGGGTCTGAGTTTTTTCTCTCCCCCTGGTGATTGCTTTCAGGGCCGGCTCCAGCATTTCTGCCGCACCAAGCAAAAAACAAAAAAAAAGCCGCGATCAGCGGCGGCAGTTCGGCGGCAGGTCTTTCACTCCTAGAGGGAGTGAGGGACCTGCCACCCCCGAATTGCCACAGGTGCTGCCCCTCTCCCTTGGCCGCCCCAAGCACCTGCTTGTTAAGCTGGTGCCTGGAGCCAGCCCTGATTGCTTTGCAGGAGGGGTCTGAGCACCCACAGTCAAACCTCCGATTCCTTTCCATCCTGAAAGAGCTGTTCCAGGAGCTGTCCACACTGCGGCCCAAAGACACCCCTGTACCTATTGGGTTCCGGGAAGTGGGCGGGCGAAGCCCGCCCACTGCTAAAGGATCCTCCCCCCAGCCTAAGGGGAGGACCCACAGGACCTAAAACCCAAATGATTACGGGGGACAACTAATGTAAAAACAGGGACAGGAGTGCGATTAAAGGGTCAAAAGAAGGGAACCTGACGGGGACACCGAGCAGAGAACCCCGGACAGCGCCCACTGCTCCTCAAAGGTGTCAAGGGAGCCAGTGGACGCCGCCCAGAGGAACTCTGCCCGGATACGTGAACGGACAGAGGATCGGAAACAGGCCCCACAGTCACAGGAACCTCCATCGGCCAACCCCCTCTCCCTGGTTTTATAGATGGCCTGTTTAGCCAGGGCCAAGAGGAAGTTGACCAGGAGGTCCCGCGACTTTGTGGGGCCACGGATAGGGAGTGCATAAATGAAAAGGTGAGGGGAAAAGTGTAACCAAAAACGCAACAAAATGTCGGTGAGGAGCCGGTGTAGGGGCTGCAACCTGGCACACTCTAAGTAAACGTGAGCCAGGGTCTCCCTCACGCCGCAGAAAGGACAGGTATCAGGGACAGGGGTAAACCGCGCCAAGTACACGCCCGTGCTCACGGCTCCATGAAGGAGCCGCCAACTAACATCCCCGGCGGGCCTCGGGACCAAGGTGGAATAGAGGCTGGCCCACCGGGGCTTCTCACCCTCGACAGGTGGCAGGAGGTCCCGCCACTTCGTATCGGGGCGGGACACGAGGGTGAGGAAGTGAAGAGTGTGGAGCACGAGCGTGTACAGATGTTTCCTTGGCGCGGTCAGGAAACGAACCGGCTGCAAGTTGTGCAGCCGGCTCACGGAGAAGGGGCGGGGAGGCCGGTTGGGTCCACGGGGCAGGGGCCCGATAAAGAGGTCCGGAGGACCAGGGGTGGAGGGTGGGCGGGGCGTGCCCTCGCGCAGGACCTGGTCGAGGTAGACCCGAGCAGCGGGCGGCAAAGCGGCCCTCACCTCCTGAAGTACGCGCCGGGGAGTACAAGGCCTGGAGAGCCCCATGCGCCGAGCGAGCGTCAGGGGATCCAGCCAGACTCCCCGGTCGTAGTCCAGGAGGTCTCCGACTCTAGTGACTTCTGCCAGGACCAACCTCTGGCGCACCGTGGGGGACTCCGCCACCTGCACACGAAGCTGGGGGTTGTGTAGCAGGGGCTCCGCGAGGAGATCTGCCCCCCCGGTGGCCGCCACGGACCTGGTCGCTGAGAACAGTTTCCAGGTCCGGAGGAGGTCCTGGTAGAAGACCGGCAGCCCGGAGAGGTCTCGCGGAAGACCTCTCGGATCGAGATAAAAGAGCTGCCGGTCGTATCGGAGCCCTCGGAAGCGGCGCAGGAAGGCGTGCGCCAGTACTCTCCACGCCGGACTACCTGCACCATAAAAGAGCCTCTGCAGGGCCTGGAGGCGGAAGACATGGACCTGAGTGCGGAGGCACTTCAGGCCCTGCCCTCCCTCCTCCAGGGGCAGATGGAGGACCCCCACAGAGACCCAGTGCAGTCCTGGCCAAAAGAACTCCAGAATCGCCCTCCGGAGGTCGGCCAGGAAACCCGGGGCCGGGACCAGGGTGTTGAGACGGTACCAGAGCATGGACAGGACTAGTTGATTGAGTACCAGTGCCCTCCCGCGAAGGGAGAGGCACCGGAGTAGTCCTGTCCATTTCCGGAGCCGCTCCGTCACCCTGCCCTGTAAACCTTGCCAGTTCTCCGGCGGAGATGGACGCGTGGCAGAAAGGTAAACGCCGAGATAGAGCAGTGGACCCGCGCTCCACCGGATGGCCTGAAGCGCGGGTGGGAGGGAGCTCGCCTGCCACCCGGCCCCTACCACCAGGCCAGAGCTCTTGACCCAGTTGACCCGGGCGGAGGAGGCCGCCGAGTACACGGTCTGGCAAGCCTCCACCCGCACCAAGTCGCCCGGGTCCTGGACCACGAGGAGCACATCGTCGGCGTACGCCGACAGGACCAGCCGCAGCTCCGGCTCCCGAAGCACCAACCCCGTCAACCTCCTGCGGAGGAGACAGAGGAAGGGCTCGATCGCCAGAGCGTAAAGCTGGCCCGAGAGGGGGCACCCCTGCCGCACTCCCCGCCCGAAGCTGACCGGCTCGGTCAGGGTCCAGTTGAGCCTGACCAGACACTCTGCGGAAGCGTACAGCACCCGGAGAAAACCCACAAACTGGGGTCCGAAGCCTAACGCCTGCAGAGTGCCCAGGAGATACCCGTGATCCACCCTGTCGAACGCCTTCTCCTGATCTAGGGACAGGAGGGCGAACGACAGACCATCCCTACACCCAAGTTCCAGAAGATCCCGGACCAGGTAGAGATTATCAAAGATGCTACGGCCCGGGACGGTGTAGGTCTGGTCTGGGTGGATCACGTCCTCCAGCACGGACCCCAGCCGCAGCGAGATGGCCTTGGCTACGATTTTGTAGTCCGTGCTGAGGAGCGAGACGGGACACCAATTTCGTAAGTCGCGGAGGTCCCCCTTCTTCGGCAATAAGGCGAGCACGGCTCGCCTGCACGAAAGAGGGAGGACCCCGCTCAGCAAGGCCTCGGCCCAGACGGTGACTAGGTCCGGGCCGAGGACGTCCCAGAACACGCGGTAGAACTCCACGGTCAGCCCGTCCATGCCCGGAGATTTATTGGTGGGCATGCGGCGGAGGGCTTCCGAGAACTCGGCCAGAGAGAGAGGCAACTCTAGCTGGTCCCGGTCGCCCGCGCTGACCGTTGGGAGTCCGTCCCAGAGCACTCTGCAAGCGGTAGGGTCGGTCGGATCCGGGGAGAAAAGGCGTGCGTAGAAGGTCCTGGCCCTCTCGCACATCTCCACCGGATCCGTGAGGGGGGTGCCGTCCTCCGCCAGGAGGCAGGTGACGTGCCTCTTGGCCCCCCTCCTTTTCTCCAGGGCGTAGAAGAAGCGGGAGCCGCGATCCATCTCCCGAAGGAGGCGGATGCGGGATCGAACAAAAGCACCCCGGGCCCGATGATCGTCAAGGGCCCGGAGCTCCTCCCGCTTCTCCCGGCACGCTCCGCAAAGGGATGGATCCTCAGGGCTGGCGGCCAGACGCCTCTCTAGCTCTAAGACCTCCCGTTCCAACTGCTCTATCGCCGCATCCCTCCGTCAGCTGGCGCCCCGGGTGTAGTCGCGGCAGAAGAGCCGGGCGCGCACCTTTCCTAGGTCCCACCATCGCCGTACCGAGGGAAAGGCACGCCGCTGCCCTCGCCAGACCAGCCAGAACTCCCGGAAGGACGCCACGAAGCCCACATCCTCCAGCAAGCTATTGTTAAAGTGCCAATAGGCCGGCCCCGGCCTCTCCGCACAGAGAGAGGCCGTCACGGTGACTAGATGGTGATCCGAAAAAGGGGCCGGCCTGACGTCGGAGGAGTGGGCCCGTGAAAGATGGAAGCGTGACAAATAAATGCGGTCCAACCGGGAGTGGCACGACCGATGGATTTCCACCCGGACATAGGTGAACGTGGAGACATCGTCCGGGTGGTGGTCGCGCCAGACGTCCACCAGGGAGTGATGTTCCACAATCTCCCGGAGGACGTCCGCGGCGGCCGGGCACTGCTCGGTCCCCGAGCGGTCCCGCTCCTCGAGGGTAGCATTAAAGTCCCCGCCCAGGACCAGGCACTCACGAGGATCCAAGGAGCCGAGGAAGGCGGACGCCTGCTGATAAAAAGGCAACCGCTCCGGGCCCGATGTCGGGGCATAGACGTTGACAAGGTTGATCACAAGCCCCTCCATGCGGACCCGGAGGTGCAGCAGGCGGCCCGGCACAACCTCGGCAACCCCCAGCACCTCGGGCCGTAGGTCGGGGGAGAACAGGGTAGCCACTCCAGCCGTACGAACTGTGAGATGGCTAAAATAGACCCTGTCCCCCCACTCCAGCCGCCAGCTGTCTTCGGCGGCCGGCTCCGTGTGGGTCTCCTGCAGGAAAACCACAGAGTACCCCCCCTCCCGAAGGAAGGAGAGCACCTGGCACCTGCGGAGACCCACCCTACAGCCCCGGGTGTTCAATGTTGCAAAGGTAATTGGTGACATGAGGAGGGCTGGGGGGGATCCTCGCCGGCAGGGACGCTCATGGCCCCCATTGGGCCACGCAGCAAACCGTGACCCACCCCGAAGGTGAGCAAAGAGTCACGGAAGCTACGGACCCGCTGGTAAGCCGCGGCGCCCTGCTTCCCGGTCCTTTTACCCTCCCCCATGAGGGCCCTCGCGGCCCGGAGGATCTGGTGGAAATCCCCCCATCGCTGGAGAGCGAGCGGCACCTTATTGCGGGAGCCACGGACGTCGTCTAAAAACTCCCGCAGCTCCTCTCGCAGCGTATGGGGGGGTGGGGTTACTGGCTTCTGGTCATCCCCCGTTGGGGCCCCTGGCACGGCCCCGTGGCCCACCGAGACGGGCAGGCAAGGGGCGGACCCTCGACGTGGCCCCCGATGGACCGGCGCCACATGGCCCGCCTCAGACCCCGGCCCAATGGGGGGCAGCGGCGGAGGGAGGATAGCAGCCCCTAGTGGGTCGGGACTGGGGAACACAAAGGCCGCTCCCTGGGGGTCATCCTCTGGGAAAGAGAAGGAGATGTCCCCAGGGGCGGCAATAGCATCATGGGAGGTGGAGGGGATAGGAATCGGGGCAGGAGTAAGGGCAGGGCCGGGGGCAGGAGTAGGGTCGGGAAGAGGGACAGAGGTGGGATCCTGGGCCCCAGGAGCTGGACAGCCGGAAGCTGGCTCCTTGCGGTCGGGCTCAGGGGTCTGAGGGTTAGGGGCGGGGTCCCCAGGGATGCCGGGCTCAGGCTCTATGGTAGGTAGAACAGCCACGGCAGCAGGAGGTGAACAATCTTCAACGGGGCTCCCACCCAGGAAGGAACTCAGTTGCCCCACGCCAATGAGGGATACCCCTGGTAACTCGTGTCCCAGCTGCGAGGCACCGGCCGGCGCCTGAAAAGGCTCGGCAGCCGTCAGCGGGGTGTCACTCGCAGCCGGGCAGGTCAAAGATTCCAGGGGCTCCTCTGAGGCTGGAGCAGCGGGTAGGGGCACAGAAGATGGAGAAAGAGTGGCTGGGGTGAGGTCGGCCAGATCGAGGCCCGTTGGCAGAGGGTCGTCCTCCCCCTGAGTGACTGGGGTCAGACCCAGGGCCTCGATCTCCTCATAGATAGAGGGCAGCTCACCACCCACCACCCCAGGGTCTTCCCCGCTAGCACCCGAGGCGACACTTTCCTCGGGCATCGCAGGGGGTACAGGTGGCAAGGGGGTAGGAGGGGCTTCAACTGGGGCCTCCGCAAGGAGGGACTGCGGAGGACGGATGGTGGGATCCTCCGGTGCTGCCACACCTTCCCCAGCCGGCAACGGTTGATGTAATGTACCCGTGGGCAAGGCGGAAGGCTCGGCAGCGGTGCCCCCCTTCCTGGTTTTCCGGGGGGCCTCCGCACCAGATGGCAGGAGTGGAGCTCGAGCCTTCCGCTTGCCCCTCTTTCCCTGTACCAGGGTCCAGCCCTCCATGGCAGTATCCGCGGGCTGGGTGACAGGGGTTGGGTCAGGGGGCAGAGATGACGGCTCGAGGACCTGAGGAGGTAACAATGGGGCAGCAGGAGGGGGGGCGGAGTCCCCCTGGGGAGGGCCCTCTCCCGCGCCCAGCAATACCCCCACCGCACCCTCCTCTACGGGCCCCGTTACAATGCACGTAGCAGAGGCGGGGCTCTCCCGCTCATCTGGGCATGTTGGGGAAGGTACCCCTAAGGCCTGAGCGGGAGCAGTGGTGGTCCGAGAAGGAGGAGGGGCGGCTCCGGGAACCGGGCAACCAGGGGCACCAGCAACGGTGGGGCTGGCACCCTGCCGGGGCTCGGGGGTTCCGGATGCTCCTCCATGCCGGGCCAAGGGGCAGTCCCTCCGGACGTGCCCTATCGCCCGGCAGAGGTAGCACCGGGTCTCCCCCGTAGAATAATGCACCCGGTAATGGGCCCCCTGATAAGGGACCAGGAAAGACCCCTCAAGCGCCACTCCGCCATGCGCCGCCGGCGGCAGTTGGAGTTGCACGTGCCGGCGGAACGAGAGGACGTGACGAAGGGCGGGGTCTTTGCAGCCCAGCGAGAGAGGGCGAACGATGGAAATTGGTTTCCCCAGGGTGGAAAGGGCGGGCAGCAGGGCGACATTGGGAAGGAAAGGAGGGACGGAGGTGAGGACCAGACGGACACCCAGGTCCTCCAGCGGCTCCAGGGGGACGAATACGCCCCCCACCGCCAGGCCTGTCTCCACCGCCTCTTGGGCGGCGGCCTCCGAGGCAAGGAAGAAAACAACCTTGCCATACATTTTGGAGGCCGCCACGATGGCCGTGGGCCCCACCACCCTCGCCAATGCCCGCACGTAGGTCTCTACATGGGGCGAGGCGGGCACCTGGAGGCAACGGATGCCGTGCCTCCTAGTCAAGGTCGGGAAGGGGCCCAGGCCGCTATAGATGGAAGCGGAGGCAGTGGACGGGCGAGATGGCATACCGGCAGGCGGGGGGGCCGCCGCCACCTGGGCATATGCCCTGGGGGTCGGGGAAGGGGCATCCGCAGAGCAGGTGGAGGGAGCAGCGGGAAGGGACGCCGCGGCCGATGGCGGGGCCGCGGCAGTAGGGGTAGCCCCTGCCATGGAGGGCCCAGTCTTCCTAGCGGGGCTCTTCCCCTTCTTTTTGCCCTGGCCTTTCCTGCCGGCTGGGGCAGCTCCCCCAAAATCGGAGGGAGCGAGGGACGTGGCAGCAGCGGAGGTCACCCCGTCGCCCGCCGCTGCCGACACCGCAGCGGTGCCGGTGGCAGGTGGTGTGGCAGCGGCTAAGGGGCCAGGCGGGGGAAGGGTGATAGGGCCTATTTGGGGGGGCTTGCCCACCGTGTTCCCCTCCATTATGAGCAGGGAGGGAGGGGAAAACACACCGGAGAAAAAGGGGGGCGGCTAAAGGGAAAGCAGGTCAACCACTCCTCCCCGCTAGGCTGCAGGCAGGGGAGGAGGGCGCCGAAACGGGGGGGGATGGGGGGGTATCAAGGGCTTGGGGGAGGGACAGTTACCGACACCGCCTCCTCTAGTTGCACTAAGGGAGGAAGGTCACACTAACATCAGGGAGTGCAGTGATTAACCAAAATGTGATGGGGGGCACAAGCGCATGGGAGGGGGCATGGGCACACAAGGGGAGGGGGTCAATCAGGGCAAGGGGGGGCGCAAAGGAAACGGAGCAACTAGGCTGGGAATGGGGCAGAAGAACCAAGGGGCTAACCGCAGGGCTGGGGTGGGACAACCAAACTAAACTGCAGAGGGAAAAGGGCGGGGCAGGCAAACAAACTGAAGCTGGGGAGGGGCAAAAGGCTACAGAGAGCAAATGGGGTAGGCAGCAAGGGGCAAAGCTGGGAGGCCCGTTGCGAAGGGGAAGGGGTCAGTCCGGGGGGGAGGGTAGGTGCGCCCACAAGCACTTGTGGAAAGTCAATGTGCGGCTGCCTGCCGCTGCAGGCCCAAACGATATCAATAGGGCGTGGCAGGTCAGGAGAGCAGCAGAGTCCCAGAGGCAGGAGCGGAGGCAGATGGTGAATGGGCTGTGGAGGTGGTGGAGGGGGCAACGGTGGTGGTGGGGGTTTGGGGGGGGCACAGATGGACCAGGGGGCAGGCTCCACGCCACACCCCCTGTGTCCCCACTAACACAGTCTAGACCCCCACCACTAAAGCACAGTTCCAAAAGTACTCAGTCCTGAAAGGCCCCCTCCACAGTGGTCTCCAGAGTCCCGTGCGCTCCCCCAGCAGCCGATGGTTTATGTAGGTCTCGTCCTTCACCTCCAGGCTCCAGCAGCTCCCCAGGACACACACAGCAGCGGCAGCAGCAGCAGCTCCAGCAACCCTGGCAGCCAGGCAGGAAAGACCCCCCACAGGTGGTAGTGGTGATGGTGAAAGTGGGGTCCTGGCTTCTCCCTCCAGAGATGGTGGGGGGGGGCTGGCTGGCAAGGCCCCCCCACCACCCACCCCTCACTCAGTAGGGGTGGCAACAGCAGCAGCCCAGGGAAGGAGCTCCAGCCAGCAGCAGTCCAGGGAGTAAGGGAGAAGGGAGAGCTCCAGCCAGCAAGGCAGGTGGAGTGGAGAAGAAGAAGGGAGAGCTCCAGCCAGCAAGACAGCCACAGAGGACACTGAGCACGCTCTGTAGCGGGGTGGTTACCCTGCTCCTGCCCTGAAGGGCTTAAAACAGCCCTGGGGGAAGGTTGTGGCTGGGAGCTGCTAAGCTGGGCTGATTGGGGGAAGTGGCTGCAGCTGGGCCACGCCCCAATCAGGCCTCAGCTGGCCCTATATAAGAGGCTGTGAGCCAGGAGCTCAACAGTCTCTCTCTGTATTCAGAGAGAGAAGGGCCTGGCTGCAGGAAACTAGAGACTGGGTAACTGAGTGGAGCAGGGCTGGGGAGAGGCACAGGCACTGGGGAAGCTCCAGCCTGGAAAGCCCCAGGCTGCAGCCTAGCAGAAGGTCAAGGGGTACTGGGGGTTGCAGAGGGCAGCCCAGGGGTAGGCTAAGGCAGCGGATCCAAACCCAACCTTGCCAGTGATGAGTGGCTGATACTGTAGTCTGCCCCAGGGTGTGGGAGCTAGATGAGGACTGACAGTAGGCAGGGCCGGCTTTAGCAAGAGCAGGGCCTGATTCCTGGGGGCGGGGCTTG
>NW_020664545.1:12962055-13068625 GCF_002925995.2 Terrapene triunguis
ACTTCTTCCTGTCACTCTGATGTGTGTTGCCATTGAACTTCATGGAGAGCTGGTCTCTTTATTGCTAAGAAGAGAAGAGTCTTTGTTTACTTTAAGAGGCCAAGGCAGAGCTGTGCTGACCCTTGAATCATTTCTCCTTAGATGAGCAACAAAATTATCCAGATGTGTTGCCAAGACATTTCCCTGGCCCAGATTTGAGGGTTACGTGGTATCCAGCAGACAGTCTCTCCACGACTGTATCTCGTGTATGAATGCATGGGAGGATTGTTACCCGTATGCAGCTCAGATGCACGACAGGTGGGCAGCGGGACAGCTCAGCGTCTACATCCTCCCACTGGTTTTGCAAGGTGCAAAGGGAATGCGGCAGCTGGTGAAAGAGCCCAGGTTAGCTACTGCTCTGGATGTCCCCAGAATGGGGACAACCTGGGGATTGGCAGGATGATCTCCCCTCTGGGGAGGAGGAAGGAGTTCAGTCTGTGTGGCCTGTTCAGTTCTTGGTACCTTTGCTCAGACTGCCAAAAGGTGGCCAGAGACATACAGCCCACTAGGGACAAACTGAAACCCGCTCGGTGGCTGGGAGATGGGGATGAGTGGAACCAGTGAGCCGGATGGGAAAGGCCCTGTGTCCCATTCCCCAGGCCCCTAAACCAGCCAGTCCCTTCTGCCTGGCTCCAGCCTCCCTTCCCTGGTTCTCCTGAGCTGTAAAAACCAGAATCTATCATGATTAGGGAGGTCAGGTTTTAGTGGGCGCCTGGTCCTTGACAATTAAGTCTAAATGTTTCTTCTCTGCTTCAGATTCAGATTTGTCGAGCTGGATCAATATTTTATAAGACAAAGACATTAACGCGCAGGCAGCACCGAAGGCAAATACAGCTGAGTGGGGATCATGTACTTGAGCTTTGTTCTCAGGGTCTGTGATCTCCCCAGAGCTCCTGGACAGGATAATCTCCCTGGGTCTCCCTACAGCCTTGGCTCCCTGTCAGTGGGAAGAGATACTGGGGCATCTCGAAGGCTGGGAGCTCTTCCATTCTTTCCTGGGCTCTCTTGGGAGGAGGAGCAGAGAGAGGGTCTGCAGGCTTGACGTGCCCTTTGGGGGCTGATGCTCAATTCAAATAACACATTTGTGAAATCCTGCCCTGGGATTCATGTCCCAGACCCCAGAGGTCTTGGGTGACATTCCTATCCCTTGTGCCAGCAGGGCACTGCCTTCTGTCCCCAAAGCGCTGCTCTGCCTTTTCTGCAGGGCCCTGGACGATAGACATGCTGCTGCCTCTGAGAAGCGACGGAGATAACATGCCCACCTGGGAGAATCTACTCCCATCTCGGTGCCTGCCTCTGAGGCAGCCGTTGAGCATGACAAACCTTTTCTCCTTCCTCACTTCTAACAGGCTTTCCGGGAAAGGCTGGGTCCTGGACCAGACTAGCATCTTTGCCCAAGTGGATGCCTTTGTTCAGCGCTGCAAAGACCTCCTGGGGGTACGTGGCAGTGGCATGTGATTCCCCCCTCATGGTGACAGGACTAGGGACATGCCTGGCATTGCCCTGCAGGATGATGATCTCACTGCAGCATTGGCGCCCTGGTCTCGCTGTGAGAGGAGGCTGCATCTCAGCCTGACAATTACTGGTGTTCATTTACTTGGAGCCAACGGCTGCTCTCAAGTGCACCGGGACAAATCCATCTGCTTCCCTGACAGAGCAGTTTGGCGCTCAGTGATTTGTACAGTGCCTGAGACAAGTAGCAGGTGCTGTGTAGTGATCATGAACAGCTCAGTGCCTGGCATCAAGCACGCCCCACACTAAAAGCACAAGAGCGTTCAGCCCAGCGTGATGTGGGGAGCTCCTCGGGAGGTACCCAGCCCTGTGTGACAGTGGGGAGCCCTATCCAGGAGGTAGCCAGCCCTGGGTGGTGGGGGGAACGCAGCCTTCTGCATCAGCTGGAGTTTGCAGAGTGTCTGATCGTCCCTGCTGCTCCAGGCACACTTCATTCTGGTGGTGATGTGTGGAGAACTGTGGCAGACGCTCCTTCCCCGCAACACATGCAACGTCATCCCATCATGCCATGCTGCGCTGCATGCAGTCAGGGCTCCCGCCTTGTTCTGCAGACTCGGGCTGCTGGGGTGCAGGCAGCCCCAGGTCAGCAGTGCGTCAGTGAAGACGCTACCTGCGCTGATCTCCAGTCGGCGTAGGCACGCCCCCTCACCGAGAGGTGGTAGCTAGCTTGAAGGGAGAATTCTGTCTACACTGGGGTTAGGTCGGTTTAATTCCAGTGCTCAGGGGTGTGGATTTTTCACACCTCTGTGTCATATTGACCTAATTTCCTAGTGTAGACCAGGCCTGTGGCTTTACATTGCAAGATCTTTTTTGTTCTGTGGCTGCACGGCACCTAAGCACAATGGGGTCCTAGGACGAGCCCGGGGCGCCTAGGATAAGATCAATAAATGAGTAGCTGAAAGCTCGTGTGTCACATGGGTGGGGCAGTTGGGCCAAGTAATCCACTGTGTCTCATACAGCCAGTTAAATTGTTACTTTACAGCTAATTTGCATGCAAGGGTGGCGGTTGAATCATAGAATTGTAGGACTGGAAGGGAGCTGGAGAGGTCATCTAGTCTGGTCCCCTGCACTCAAGGCAGGACTACGTAATAACTCGACCTTCCCTGACAGATGTTTGGTTGAGTTACCTCTGATACCACGGACTCTTGGCATGGCAGATACAGGCCTTGCTTTGCACGGGTGTAATTTGTAAAGTCAAAATAGCTGGGACCTTAAAAATTGGGCAATAACAGACAGCAAAACCCAGTGATGATTGAACCTGGTGATATTCTGAACAGCAAGAGCTCCCAAGCCTGCATGTAGGTGCTTCCATCCCTCCTCACTGACTCAACACATTCAAGGCTCCAGAGCAACACACAGACGGGTGACAATCCTGGACTCGTATTATATAGGTAACAATAATAACATCAGGGTGGGTGGCTCCCTGCCAAGATGGGGTGGGGTTGAGCTCATCTCCCAGCAGCCACTAGATGCTCGCACAGCCTAGAAATGTGTCCACTGAGGCAGCAGGTCAATGGGAGTGAGGGTGGGATTCAGGCCGAGCAATGGGGAGGCAAACCTGATAATGCTGTGGTGCACTTGCCAATAGGTTTGCGACTGTCAGCAGCACTTCCTCCACTGGGAGGATGGGAAGCAGACCCCACTGCCCAGTTTCTTTGGGCACCGGGGTCCCCAGATGACCTGGAACCGGCTGGAGATAGAGGAGACCTTTCAGAAGCACCTGCACACCCTGCGGAACAGGAAGGGTGGGAGCCTGGACGTGAAGAACACATTCGGGCATGAGGATTTTAACGGGTGAGAGGGGCCCTTGGGCAGAGTCTTCCCCCTCTGACAGCTCTCGCAGTGGGCATGGGGTCAGCCCAGCCCTCTCTGCTGAAACTACTTAGAATCAGAATATCAGGGTTGGAAGGGACCTCAGGAGGTCATCTAGTCCAACTCCCTGCTCAAAGCAGGACCAACCCCAACTAAATCATCCCAGCCAGGGCTTTGTCAAGCCTGACCTTAAAAACCTCTAAGGAAGGAGATTCCACCACCTCCCTAGGGAACCCATTCCAGTGCTTCACCACCCTCCTAGTGAAATAGTGTTTCCTAATATCCAACCTAAACCTCCCCCACTGCAACTTGAGACCATTACTCCTTGTTCTGTCATCTGGTACCACTGAGAACAGTCTAGATCCATCCTCTTTGGAACCCCCTTCAGGTAGTTGAAAGCATCTATCAAATCCCCCATCATGCTTCTCTTCTGCAGACTAAACAATCCCAGTTCCCTCAGCCTCTCCTCATAAGTCATGTGCTCCAGCTCCCTAATCATTTTTGTTGCCCTCCACTGGACTCTTTCCAATTTTTCCACATCCTTGTAGTGTGGGGCCCAAAACTGGACACAGTACTCTAGATGAGGCCTCACCAATGCCAAATAGAGGAGAACGATCACGTCCCTTGATCTGCTGGCAATGCCCCTACTTATACAGCCCAAAATGCCGTTAGCCTTCTTGGCAACAAGGGCACACTGTTGACTCATATCCAGCTTCTTGTCCACTGTAACCCCTATGTCCTTTTCTGCAGAACTGCTTCCTAGCCATTCGGTCCCTAGTCTGTAGCAGTGCATGGGATTCTTCCATCCTAAGTGCAGGACTCTGCACTTGTCCTTGTTGAACCTCATCAGGTTTCTTTTGGCCCAATCCTCTAATTTGTCTAGGTCCCTCTGTACCCTATCCCTACCCTCCAGCGTATCTACCACTCCTCCCAGTTTAGTGTCATCTGCAAACTTGCTGAGGGTGCAATCCATGCCATCCTCCAGATCATTAATGAAAATATTGAACAAAACCCGCCCCAGGACCAACCCCTGGGATACTCTGTTTGATAGCGGCTGCCAACTAGACATGGAGTTATTAAACACTATCCGTTGAGCCCGATGATCTAGCCAGCTTTCTATCCACCTTATAGTCCATTCATCCAGCCCATACTTCAACTTGCCGGCAAGAAAACTGTGGGAGACCGTATCAAAAGCTTTGCTAATGTCAAGGAATAAAAGGATGGTGCCAGCTGCATGGGTCAGGCCTGGATAGGCACCGGTGCCTAAGAGCATTGGCAGGGATGGATCGGCCCCATTTCCTACCCCCGTGGCCAGCAGTGGAAGAAAGGGGCTGTGCAGTCAATTCTGTGTTAAAGACACTCCCTCCCGCATTGTCAGACGGAGAGGGCAGGAGGTTACAGATGGATCTGCTGTCACAGAGCAAGGGATGGTGAATGAATGGAGAGGTAGTTGACTCCTGGAT
The DNA here is from genome assembly GCF_002925995.2 of Terrapene triunguis. Classification (NCBI taxonomy): domain Eukaryota; kingdom Metazoa; phylum Chordata; order Testudines; family Emydidae; genus Terrapene; species Terrapene triunguis. Next base: position 12,966,882 of record NW_020664545.1, read on the forward strand.
GGGACTGGTGTGTTGCAGGGGGCGACTGTCCCTCGTTTCCCGCTGTCCACTTCCAGGAAGAGGGGAGACTGTGAGTGGTAGGCATGCTGGGAAAGGGCCGGGGAGACATGGCCTGTTGAGGTAGTGTGTATGTGGGGGGGGATACGAGAGCTGTCATTAGGTCCTGGCCTGTTGGGGCCCCCTGCTCCCAGCCAGCAGTGTTGTTCCAGCAAGGTGCTGGTGCGTTTGTGCCTTTGTTTGCTGTTCTACAACAGCTTTTCCCTTCTTGCTGCGATGCTCCACCGCCCTGTCTGCTCTGGTGTCAAAGGCCTGGAGGTGATGACCCAAAACCTGATCACCTTGGCCTTCGAGACGGTGAGGGATATGGAGATCCAGGACCTCTTCCATTACCTGTCCGCACGAGAGGCAGCGGGGCGGGCTCTGTCAGAGCACTGTGTCCCGAAGACGATTAATCTTTCCAGACACAGATGCCAAACTCCTAGCCAGCTATTGACTGGCTAGCTGGGAAGTTTGGAAGCTCCTGGAATGGGGGGGCAGGTGGCAGCTCCAAGACTGGGGGGTCGGTGGGGAACAGCCTCTGAACCAGGTGGTTCTGAGTGGGGGCAGTTCCCAGACATGGCAGTCAGGGGGTGCAGGCTCCTCGAATGCCCTGTTGTGAGCTGTGGGAGGGTGGCTCCCAGACTGCTTATGGGCTCTTCCAGAAGCTCCAGGTAAGAGAGAAGCTCCCCTGGCCCGGCGCTGCTGGGGTCCCCTTGTGGTGGCTGGGAAGGGCTCTTTGGAGGGTGATGGCTGGGGAAGCGGGGCACTTGGGGGACAGCAGAGAAGGGGCCTTTCCTAGCGCTGTGCTCCCTGCTCCTGCAGCCCTTAGCTGGAGGTCATGGGAGGACCACTTGGGCTGGTGCAGCTGCAGGGCCCTCGCTTCCTGGCCTCATGAGACGTGGTGCGGAGGCTCAGCCCATTGGGGGTGTGGTCTCTTGTTCATCAGTGTGTGGCGTTCTGGGGGTGGGGGTGATGCACGTCAAAGGTGTGTCAAGGGACCCCCCCAATGAGAATTCCCCCATCCCTGCTGACTCCCCCAGCCCCCCACAAACCTGGCGTTGCTTCCTTTCCACCCAAAGGATTGGAACTGGGAAATTATCGAGACTTCCAAGGTGAAGGTCAAGCAGTTTAAGAGGACGATGCCCCTGCTCTCAGACCTCAGGAACCCGGCCTTGCAGGCTCAGCTGAGGGCACCATCTGCACATGCGTTGCTGGCCCTCTGGAGAGTGGCTGAAAGCTGCTCCTCCATAGAGTAAATGTATGGGATCCTGTGCCCTGGGATCTGTCTGTGATGCAGCAGGATCCCACTGAGGGAATGAATCGTCCTCTGCCTTTCCTTAGTTCCTGTCATCTGCGGAGCTTGCGCACCTTAGCACATGGTTAAGAAGTTTCCCAGCCTCTTTGTGACATGGGTAAATTCGCTGTTCCTGTGAGGCCCAGAGCAGAGAAGGGATGTGCCCAAGGTCACAGAGTGAGTGGTAGGGTTTGGAATTGAACCCCAGAGTCCTGAGAGCATCTCCTCCCCCCCGCCCCCGACTACACTCCCCTTCCTCAATAGGAAAGAAAATGCAGGAGTCCTAACCTCCTGCTTCAACCACCAGCCCTCACTCCTCTCCCACAGCTGGGGAGAGAACCCAGGAGTCCTGGCTCCCAGCCCCCTGCTCTAACCCCCAGAGCCAGGGAGAGAACCCAGGAGTCCTGGCTCCCAGCCCCCTCCCAGAGTGGGATTGGAACCCCGAGCTCTAGCCGCTAGATGGCGATTGACTGTCCTGGTGTCCTAGCCACGTGCCTGGCTCTGGGTGTTGTGCGGCTCAGACATGAAGTCTGTTTCCTTGGAGGACTCAGCCAGCACAGCTGGTTTGTTACCACGTGGTTCTTGCACCTCTTTGCAGTAAAGGGACTCGACTCTGACCTCATTCGTCAGCGAGGAAGAATTCCTCTCCTAACACTGGGGTTTCACTGCACACCACCACAGGGGCTGTGCAGATGTGGTTCAAAGGGCTCAGATTTTCTGTGGGTGGGAAAAGCCACTGGGATCCTCAGCTGGGTCCTTGAGGATCCCAGTCCTTCCCCTTGGCTCACCATTGAGCTGTGGGGGAACCCCCAAGTCTCTGGGGTGAGGCCTAGGGGCTTTGGGATGGACAGTTACCCCGTGCTGCTGCCTCGCTATGGTATCACTCCCCAGCTCTGCCTTGCGAGGGGAAGCAGATTGCCCCCAGCACAGTCAGGCCTGTTGACACACAAACTGTCACTTTAACCACAGCACACCCAGAACGTGGCTGCAGCAACCCCGGTCTAGAGGGGCTTGTGCCAGTAGAGCTGGCCCTGCACGGGAAGGGGAACCAGCTACTCTGGGATAAGGCGCCTGTAGACCAGTATATCAGTACCCCCAGGAGGGGCTGTGCTGGTCTGATGCTTGGTTCAAAATCACCTCTGAGCTCCCAGGCCAAACGCTGGATTCAAAGCAGGCCGACTTTGCCAGGAAAGTCCTATCGTTGCCTGTCCCCCAGCCCATACACAGCTGGTGGCCCATACAGTGTCCCGGGACATACGCTGCCCCCTCCCACGTGTGAGCTGGCAGCCCACATGCTAGCCCCACTCATACACTAGCTGGTGGCCCATATACCAGCTTCCGGCCCATGTGCTATCCCAGTCCATACGCTGTCCTGACCCAACCACCAACTGGCACCTCCCAGCCCAGGGGCTCTCCTGGTTAAAAGCGCAGGCTCCTCTCTGGGCCAGACTTTGCTCCCATCTGGAATCCCTCAAGCCCGTGTTTATTGTCTCCTAAATCCCCACGCCCATTAGCGGCTCCGAGCAAGCATCTGCCCCCCGCCCCCGTTAAACAACCCCAGGGATGCGCGTCACACGCTGAGGGGAGCCGAGGAGGATTTGCAGCCACAGCGCAGGCTGGTCTGGGCCAAGAGGAATCCGAAAGCGGCTGCAGATAGCGCTGGCCTTGTTATTTCTGTGTCCCCAGCAGCCTTGGGGCTTCTGCTTCTCCCATCCTGTGCTCCAGCCCCGGCGACCTAGTGGATTCAATACCCCGAGCTGCGTTTCCAGGTCCCCGGCCGGCACCGCCTCCTGCTCACGGCCAGGAAACTGCAATTCAAAGAGCTGAGGGGGCACTGGGCGTGTGCCCCCTTCCTGGAAGGGGGCAGGCCCTGGGCCCTCGCCAAGGCGAGATGGGTCTGGAGGAGCTGCCAGGACCAGCCTGTGAGACTTGCACTTAAAAAGGCAGCTTGGCCAGGCAAGATGCCCACCAGAGGGCAGCATGGGGCCCATGCCACATCACATGTACCTATGGGCCAGGCCATACAACAGCTGCCCCCACAGGTCCATGGGCCCAATCCCAGCCGCTAACGTGTGGGCCAAGCTATGGGCCCGGTGTGACGCTGGCACAGCCCCCCCATGTGTGCACAGCTGGATAGGTCACTTTGCCGCAGCAGCTGGCCCTGGCTCAGGGTTAACTCCCGTCCTTCCTACATGTGACGCTGATGGGTGGCAGAGAAGCCAACCACAGGGCAGCCCCTCCCGAAAAACACACGGGGCTTTGCACATGCCAAACCGAGCCCATTTAACCCACATTTGCTGAGCCTGCCTGTGCCACGGGTGCCAGAGCATGAGTGCGCCCAAAGCTGGGCCTGCCGCCCTCAGCGCCTGGCCTCTCCCACCGCCTCCCGCCCGGGCTGGCGGAACCGTTATAGCCAGCCAGGAAGAGCCATTGATCAGTCAGGAGGTACCAGGAGCGGTGGGACAATGTCTTGTGGCCAGCTGGGACTGGCAGAGCAGCGCCAGCCACAGGGAGACGGGGGACACCTATCGCCCCATTAGAAAGCTGGTGTCCCAGGGGAAAGCTGAACCTCAGGCCAACCCCTTTGTAGCACCTCTCCCATTCCAGGGGGCTGGGCCTGCTGCTCCCCACTGGGGGGGGGGGAGGGAAGAGATGCAGCTGGAGAGGAGCCGCTTGGGAGATGCCAGCTGCTGACAGGCCATGACTATCCTAGGCACGTGGCCCAGGTCACTGTCTGCGGAACAGGACAGCGCTCTTCCTCCAAGTTCAGCAGCAGAGCAACAGCTGGTGGGTAAAAACGTCCCCCGCACGGCCCCTCCCAGCTGGACACCAGCCCCCGGCAACTTTCATCTTGGGCACGGAAGGCAGCGTGGGCCCTGGAAAGGGGCAGAGGTGGCAGCAGCAGGAGCAGGGGGCACTGGGCTCCCAGCAGGGAAGTGAAAAGAGGCTGGCTGAGAAGGGAGGGAAGCGTGCCAGGCCGAGCTCCCAAAACAGGATCTCAGTGAAGGCCCCACAAGAAAGGGCGCTGAGGCCACTTCTGGGGAACATCTCCCTTGAGCGGAGTCTGGCATGGGCCGCTCAGGCCTGGAAACCGTCAGCGGGGAAGGCCCGGTCAGCTCAGGACAGAGCCAGCTCCTTGCTGCTCGGCCTGTCAGCACACAGGGCGCTGGCTGCTAGCTCCCTACACCAGGGAGTGAGGAGCTTGCAGAGGCAGGCTCGGGTAGCAGTGGATAGCACCCCATCAAAGGCAGCCCACTGGTGAGCAAAGGAGGCTGGGAGGCAGGACGCCTGGGTTCTATTCCGCACCTCTGTAGACAATCAGGTGACACTGGGGAGGGGGGGCCCGGGGCTGGAGTGATGGGAGTCAGACCCAGGGGCAGCAGGGGCTCAGATGGATCCAACAGGCCCTGGAGAAGCGACGCTGTGCGCCCACGGCGGAGGACTGAGCTGGGAACGGAGCGCAGGAGCTCACGGCACTGCGCTGGCTGCTCACCGTCCCCTCTCCATGCGACAGCAGCTGACGCCCTTTAGCCCCGCGATGCTCTCGCTGGCCTGCGAGGCTGGGACTCGCCCCAGCAGTGAGGGGAAGGGGGCAGGCCTGGCACAGTGGTTTTACCTCATGCCACATCCCTCTGCTTGTGCACAGGGGACATAGTGCCACCTTCACAGTAGTGCACCTGTGGTGGGTGGGTTCCCAGGAGAGGCTGGTGGTTATCTGGGATGGGCTGATGGCTATGGGCAGTGCCCCAAGCCCTTCCCCTCCTGCGCCCCAGGATGCTAGCTTCCCGCAGCAGGGACGGACGGGGAGAGCTCCCTTGGGAACAGAGCTCAAGGGAACAGGGAGGACCCAGCGAAGCAGAGTGCTGGCCACCCTCTAGCGGCTGCTTTGCAAACGGCAGGAGGCTAGCACTGCCTCTGGGCTCTCCTGGCCCCTTGCGGCCCAGACGCCCTGAGGGGCTATCGCTCCCAGAGCGCCACGTTTAGAGAATCTAGGTTTATTTTGCTGGGTGAGTCGCACCACACCCATCCCAGGATCCCCTACCAGAGCCCATTAAAAACACAAGGAGAGGAGAAGAAAGCCCCCCCCCCCGACACAAAGCAATATACAGAGCGCGCCAGAGGGCCCGCCGGCGGGGAATGCCCCTGCAATCCAGAGCACGCAGAACCTGCCCCCTTTGATGTGAGAGTGCTCGCCCGCGGGTCCAGCAAAAGGTCCCTCCAAAGGGAGGCAGCCCAGAGTCGGCAGATGGCGGGCAGACGCCCAGCACCCTCACCTGCGGTACCGGTACCGCTTGAAGTGGAACCAGAGCTGGAAGATGCCGTTGGCGAACTGGCAGCGGAAGCCGTGGCGGTGTGAATACTCCCACTCCCGGTTGACGATCTTGAAGGCGATGTCCTCGTAGGGCGGGCCTGCGTGGAAGCGCAGGATGGCAAAGTCCTTGTTGTCCTGACAGGCCTCCAGGAAGTACTCGGGCGTGGAGCGCTTGTCGATCAGGTCGGGGTAGAAGATGTTGAACTTGTAGCCCTGGACGATCTTGGGCGGCGGGTTGTCGAAGTCGTAGTGCGTCTGGTTGTACTTGTTCCACTCGAAGCCCGTGTGGACGCGGTTGAAGAAGCGGGGCTTGCGGGGCCGGTACTTGTCAGCCCATAGGTAGGCCTTGCCTGTCAGGGGCATCTCCACACTGAACTGGGCCTCGTCAGCGCCCATGCCCTCCTTGGCCCTGCGGAAGAAAATGTCCTCGGCGCTCTCGCTAGCGTCTCCTGTGGAGGAAGGGGCAAGGGGTTGGTTAGAGGGCAGCCTGGTGGGCGAGGCCTGCAGCACTACTGCTCTGGGGGCACAGGCCTGGCACCCTCCCAGGGCAGCACAGGGTGAGGCCACACCACTGGATCCGCCCCAGCAGGACCCAGCCTGGGACGGGGACTTGAGGCCTGACTGTTCCACCCCCGGCAGCCCAAGGACTTGTGCTGGGGGCCGGTCTGAGGCATGCTAAGGAGGGGAGGGAGGAGCCCGCACACCCTTCCAGGGGCCAGGCTGGAGGCCGCTGAGAACGGGGTGCAGAGGGCTCCGGCTCAGGCTCCAAGGGGATGGGCTGGCTGCTTGATAGGAGGCAATAACCTGGGGAGATGATAGCCAAACCCCGGGTAGTGGGTCCTTGGTCTGCTCAGGCTCCTCCAGCCCCTCATCCCACACACCCTGGGGCAGGCACATAGACTCCCCAGGGCTTTGCTGAGTCTGTCCCAAGCAAGGAGGCTGCCAGGCCTTCCCCGGGGAGCTGCTCTGCGGCCCCCATGAGAACTGCTGTTATCCTAGAGACCTAGGCCCCATAGGCAGTGCCAGCCAGCACCTCTCAGTGACAGAGCCCCTGAGGAGATGGACACACCCGGGCCAGCCAGCAACTGTTACCTGTGGCCTGGAGCTGTTGTCTCAAGAGCAGCAGCCGCTGGAGATCCTCCTCGGCCTCTAGCACGTGGGCGTCGCAGGGCAGCTCGTGGGAGTTCAGCAGCCTGGGGCTGTATCTCCCGGCGTCGTAGTCGTCTAAGCTCTGCTGAATCAGGTCCTCCTCCATCAGCACCGCTTCCCCCTCCCCCTCCGCCTTGGCCTCTGCCTCTCCCCTGCCCTCCGAGGGGGCTCCCGCCGTGGAGGGGCCCGGCTGCGCTGGAGCGCTCTCCTCTGGGTCCGGCCTGCAAGGCAGAGGGGAGAGAGGTTACGGCGCTGGGGGCCGGGTGAGAACCTGGACGGTCAGGTCACGCGGGGCAGGCTCAGGCAGTGTGGAAGGACAGTGAGGACGGCTCTAACGCCTGCTCCTACAGGGCACTGCCCTCTGCGGGTGAACGCTAGGTCTGCCATGTGCCACAATGCCTCTTCCGCAGAGACACCTCTCACCTGTGCCGGCCCGGCGCCATCGAGCTGCTGCAGCCTACGGAGGCCAAACACAGCGAAGCTGCCACGGGCTACTGCTGCTCCAGGGCAACCACCACGGCGCCCTTCCTCCCAGGAGAGGACTTCTGGCAGGCAGGGGCACGGGGACACCCCCCAAACACTACACTCAGAACGGGGGCTGGTGCAAGGCTGCTGGGGAAGGGCAAGAACCCACCCTGCAGCGCTCGCGACAAGGCACTGACGCTGGCCCCTGGAAGGATGGGGGCACCTTGCTGGATCCATCGTCTGGGGGTCGACGGGGAGAAGATGTGCCTAAAACGGCAGGAACCCGACTGGAGGGAACCCCCTCAGGCGCCGTTAGCCTCTTTGATTGAGGCTGAGCAGCTGGGAACGAGGAGCGGTAACTCAGCGACCAGTGAGCAATTCCCAGCCCCCGCACCACGGCTGCTGCCACATGGCGGGACCCGCTGGCTGGAGTCGTGCTGGCACAGAGAATGGGGGGGAAGGGAAAGGTACTGGATGTTCTACGGCAGCGGTTCTCAACCAGGGGTCCACAGCCCCCTGGGTGTCCACGAGCCTTTTCTAGGGGACCGTGGGGCCCCGCGTCTGAACCCCCAATCCCCTCCAGCGCAGTGGCACAACCAGCTCCCTGGCAGAAAAATTTCTGATCGAGGTTGTACGGAGCAGGCTCACCCGAACTGAGCATTGCAGGGCCGCCCAGAGGATTCAGGGGGCCTGGGGTCTTCAGCGGCGGGGGGCCCCCGCCGCCAAATTGCCACCAAAGACCCGGCACTTTGGCGGCGGGTCCCGGGTAGGAAGGACCCCCCGCCGCGGGTCATCGGGGCACTTTGACGACAGGTCCCAGAGTGGAAGGACCCCCCGCCACCGAATTGCCCCCGAAGACCCAGAGCGGAAGAAGCTCCAGGGGCCCGGGCCCCGCAAGAGTTTTCCAGGGCCCCCGGAGCGAGTGAAGGACCCCGTTCCAGGAGCCCCGAAAAACTCTCATGGGGGCCCCTGCGGGGCCCAGGGCAAATTGCCCCATTTGCCTCCCCCCCCCCCCCGGGCGGCCCTGGAGCATTGCCATTGTGCCAGCAAAGGCGGCTGGTTTTGCCGTGACCCCGGGCAGTGAGGGGCAGCTGCTGCTCTGGCTGGTGCATGGAGCAGGCAGCGTTCCCGTCCCTCCTGCTGAAGCTGCTCCTCAGCTCCCAGCCCCCTTTGCTCCCACAGCGGCAGCTGGGAAGAGCCGCCTGGGTGGGGAGACCCGGCTCCGTGGCTCCAGACCCCTCTGGGAACAGGGATCACAGGGAGTCCTCCCAGCACACAGCCCCTAATGCCCCTCTCCCTGCACCGAGCGCCCCCCCGCCCACACACAGCCCCTAATACCCCCCTCCCTGCACCCTGAGCTGTTTTCAAATTTTTTGAGCTAAGCCCCCACCTTTGAGTTATAATTTCTGGTTGCCCCCCCCTTCAGACAGGTGGGTGGCCTGCTGAGGTGAGTCGGGGTGGAGGTGGCACTCCCCCCCCGGACCCCGCCATGAGGAGGTGGCTCAAGCCCTGCTGGCCCCTGACCCCCCAAAATAGAAGTCAAACTACACCTATGCCCAAGGCCCCTGCCCTGAGGCCTCCCCCACCAGCTGGGCCCTGGTGTTTTTATAGCATGTCGAGGCGGGCCTCAGAGAGAAGAAGGTCGAGAACCCATGTTCTATGGGACAGGGCTCTATTCCTGGCTCTAGAAGAGGGGTGGTCTGGGGGGAGAGCCGGGGCTCCAGGGAGCTACGAAGCCCGTCCGTCCAAAGGCGGTGTGGCTGCCAGCCTAGCGATGGGTTCTACTCCCAGCACTGGACGGGTGCAACCCCTCACCGGTACCAACAGACCGACCGCTGCCGTCTCCGGCCGCAGGAAGCCTTGGGCGGCGTGGAGGGAAGTGCTCAGAAACAGCAGTGTTCAGCGGAGCAGGGCACTAACTCACCATGTCCAGGGCCCTTCCCCCAGCTCAGGTCAGTCTCCCCCTGCTCCTGACGTGCCAACTGTGACACCCCCTGCTGGGACTGCAGCGGCCTGGCGCACCCCTGTGTAAAACCAGCCAGGTAACCATGCATCACCTGGGAGCCAGCCCATCACGCCGGACACTAGATCTGACCAACGGCAGCCCAGAGATGGAGGGGTCAGGTGAAACCTGCCCACACCTACGCTTCCCATCTGTGTGCACAACAGTGCTCGAAGCCAGCCGACCTTCCCACTGCTTGGGAGCTGGATCTCGGGAACTTCTCAATCAGATGAACTCCCCCCAGGCCGACAGTCAACCCAACCAGACTTCACGGGAGGGTTTTACAGAGGTTTGGGAATCCAACTGCTACTAAAAACCTCATCGCAAACCTTGTCCATGGGAAATGCCAGCAACCCTCTGCCCTTCATCCCCAGAGCTCAAGGCTTCCCTCGGTTAGCATTGCTGTGCAGATGGGGAAGCCGAGGACAGCAAGGGGAAGGGACTTCGGCGAAGTCACAGCGAGGCAGCAGCAAAACCTGGAACTGAACCCTGGAGTCCTGTGCTCTACCTGCTGGGCCGTGCTGCTCAGCCGTTGGCTCGCTGACGGGGGGCGCTCAGCTGAGGGAGTGCTCTCAGGGGCTGGAGGGGTCGGAGCTAAATAACCCTGTCAGCTTCTGGCACCAGAAGGAAATCGCCCGCTCTGTGTACCTGTCGCTGGGAGAAGACGGATCCTTCTTCAGGATGGGGAAAAGCGGCTCACTCTCCACTCCCTGCTCCTGCTTCAGCTTGTACAGCTTCTGGCGCAGCACGTCCTGGTGCCGCTCCCGAAGCCTGCAATGAAGTGACGAGAGCAAAGGGTGAGGCCCCCAGCACGGCCTTCCCCGAGCTGAGACCCCCTTGGCATCACATACACCACCAGAGCAAGGTGTGAAACAGGGCTCAGCGCCCAGGGTCCTGCCCCGAAGGTTCCAGCAATGCTCCCAGGGAGACCTACACAGACGGCTCAGGGTCAGACATCTTGAGCCCCAGTCATCGTGGGGGGCGACGAAAGAGGAGCGGACTCAATATTAGCCTTTGTCCTGTGCAGCGTCTGAACCTGTCACCCAGGCTAAAGGAGACGTGGGGCACTCTCCGTCCCCTCAACCCCGGAAGGGAAGCAACCCATAACCAGCCGATAGGGAGCTAAAAAGCCCATGTCCCGCTTGGCATGTTGGCACACCTCCCACCCCCGTGATCTGTGACACAATTCCCCAGTACCACCCACTGCAGGCGGGTGCTTGATACTCCACCTTGGGGGTGCAGCCCTGACCCAGACGGGATATGCTCCCTCTCCCGCTCACCTGGCCCGGGCCATATACGCTTTAAGCTGCTGCAGCAGACTCTCCCAGTAACCGATGTCCAGGTTGGGCCCCCCTGCTCGGATCTTGCCCTCGATCCCTTGGAAGATCACTTGCAGCTGGTTGTATGTCTTCCCCTTGAACACTGACTGCACGTCCGAGCTGACGGAGGCATTGACTCCTTCTCGGCGCTCTCCTGTCGTGAGGACAGACGAGGGTTAACGCGAGTTAGCCCCAACGGGTGCTACGGGACAGAATGACCCACCGGTTCCTGAGCCACAATGCAGAGCCACCCCTCCAGGATCGGACACTCCTTCAATGCACCCTCCCTGCCTGGTGCACGAACCCCACTGAACCCCTGCCGGATTCCCCCTGCCCAGATGTCAGGTGTTGCTCGGCTACAGACTGAAGGCCGTTTGAACGGGGCATTTGGCAGGGCCCAACCCTGCCAAGCACCGAGTGCCCTTGATTCCCTTCAATGGGCATTGAGTGCCAAGCACCATTCAGGATGGGGCCTGGGCTCCGATGCACATGCCACACTCAGGCCTTTAGCAGGCTCTTGGCTGAGAGTTCCTAACCCAGGAGCTTTGGCACAAGCTTGGGCTCAGGTGACAGGATCGTGCTCTCAGCGTGTGACGCTGACGCTCACTGTGCCAGTGGTTCTGCGGCAACCTCCGGGCCCCAGGGCCCCATCACTTCGCGGGCAGGACGGAGCCATGGGGCCTCAGTTCCACTGAGCTCAAACAGGAAGAGCAATAATGGCACATGGGCGCCCCCTGGCAGCAGCAAGAGAAATCGCAACTGCAGGAGAGCAAAGCCCTTTGATACAGGCCATGGAAGCAAGGCTGGGAAGCTGCAATCACTGAGACTCAGGATTTTACCAGCCAGAGCTGACAAGCCACTGCACATGTACTGAGTTCTCTGTACGAACGCAGGGGAATTCACCTGGCTTGGTTACAGCCTCCCAGCTCAGCCTAGAGCCAGGCAACCGAGAGTTCCAGGGCCAGGAATCGCCCACACTCCAGAACCACGGTTCCACGTAGCTCTGGATTATTCTACAGCACCCTTGAGCCTGCTTGGCACTACACAGACAGTGCAGAGCTCACAGCAGGGAGGTCACCGCCTCAGTGACAACAGCTCAGAGAGGAGAAGCAATTTGACAAAGGTCAGAGAGCGAGATGGGGCAGAGCAGAACACAGGCCTCTGCTCTAACTACTAGGCCATGATCCCCTCTCTCACCGGCACTGCTGTGCATAAGCAATGCAGGTGCTGACAGCCAGCGTTCCCCTCCCCCTTACCTGGGCCTTTCCCAGAAGCCTCTAGTTTACGAAGTTTGGCTATCTCGTCCTCAGTGATAATGGTCATGTCCCTCCAGAAATCCACATTCTTGCCCTGCTCCAGTTCCATGTAAACCTGAAACAAAGAGCCATGTGAATTCAGAGGCGAGGCCTGGCCCTGCTGTTTGAATCAGGCCATTTGCAGCTGCAGGTGTTGCTATTCCAGTGAGCACTGGAGGCAGAGCTGATGAGCACCAGAGGTGGGGCACAGGGACAGCGTGCAAAGGACAGGAAGGAAGCTCGGACAGCATCTAACCCCCCCAGCTAGAGAATGGAGGCCTGGAAGCAGCAGTACTGGAGGAGAGGTACCTGGATATCCTCCAGCAGATCCTCCATGTCGGAGACCGTCAGGCCATTCAGGAATGTGTAAGGCTCATGCATTTCCACTGCCAGGTCGTCATCCTCTGCACTGATGTACTTGGCCAGCAAGTCGATGGGTTTGGCACGGCCGTCCCGGATCCGGATTTTTGATCTGCAGGTAACAAGAGAACACACTGAGCTCCAGCTACCAGGGCTCAGACCGTGCCTGCCCCCAGCACACAGGCCTGAGACAATACCGCAGCTTGGCCTGGTGGAGGTGGAAGTTGTCCTCTTGCTCCTCCCAGGTTTTGAAGTGCTCCGCCTCTTTCTCCCGCTGCAGCATCTCCAGCTCCTGCTCGCGCATCGCCTTTTCTCGCTCCCGTTCCAAGCGCAGCTGCTTCACCTGTCTCAGAGGGAGGGAAGACTGTTGCAGTGCACAGCCTGGGGCACCATTCCCCAAAGGCTCAGCCAGTCCCAGCATGTGAACTCATGGATGCTAGCTTCAAATCCAACCCAGCGCAAAACTGCCCCATTTCCCACGATTGGCCCTGCCCTTACAGGGAGTGGAAGGGCACCAAGCAAGAGGAGAACCAATGCTGGCATGGACGAGAGGAGAGCTGAAACTCACTAGATACAGGCAGCACAGACCCCTGACTGGGCCCATGCTCAGGGCTGGGGGGTACTGAGATCTCTATTGGTTTAATAGTGTGTCATTAAAGAGACCAGGGACCAGCTCATTCTGAGGATTCAGTATTGAGAATAGGGCACCACCTCTGTGCAGGGGCAAGAACCTGTACCACCACATCCCCATCACCACACATGCCACTCTCTTCGCCCAAAGATGGGAGCATTAGACTTGGCGGAGGCCGGGAGGGAGAAGAGGGAGGGGAAGAGAAAGACAGCCACCAGTAACCAAGTGACTTATATCGGGGCCAGTGTCCTCGCCTGCATTAGCTCCGCGGCAGGTCACAGGCCGAAAAGGGCTACTGGCTCTCACCTTCTGCAGCTCCAGGCGGTTGTCCTCCTGGATTCGTTTGTTTCTCTCCTTCAGTTCTTTCTCCTCCAGGTGGCCGATCCCTTTCTTCTCCAGGGCCTAGAATCAATCCCGCACCAAGAGTAAGCAGCCCCCAACAGGCCTCTCAGTTGCCATTTGTGAAGTGGCAGGAAGTCCCCAATACAAGCCCCCTGCAGGGTGCTACCATCCACACACTCCACCTCATCGCAGATGATGCTGTGGGACTAGAACTCAGCCAGTGGCCCCCAGGAATTTAGCTGTGGCCTCCTCAACGAGGATACACAAGAAGCCACCATCCCACCTAAATTACCATTAAGCTCTATGTAATGCATAGGTTTTCAATGGCAGACCGAATAAAACTGCACTGGATCTTTAAGATAATTGCTCAAAACAAGTGGGTGCTTCTCCAGCGTGTCCTCAGTGCAGGTTTCACCCTCACTTTTGCTTTGCTGTTCCTAGCCTTTTCAAATTCCTCCCCCAACTCACCCCAGGCAAACGTGTCCCTCCCTGCGCCTTATCATCCCTGACCCTGCACCATCACCCCTTGGCCCTCTGCGCAGCAGCTCAGCTGGAATGTGCAATGCTGAACTGACTGAGGTTCCCAGGGGGAAGCTCTACCACAGGGAGCAGCACAGCCCTGATTATCTCATGACACAGGAAGCTTGGGGGAGGGAAGAACCCATTTATCTCCCCCCAACTCACTGCCCGTTGAGATAGAGAGAGGCCTCACCTTGCTCCAGATGAAGGTGCCTAGCAGGTTGTTGTCCCCAAAGGGGTTATCGGTGTTGGTGTAGCCCATGTATTCCTCTCCCCAGCCCATCTTCTCACGCTTTTTCCTCTCTTTGGCTTCCTTCTTCGCCAGCCGCCTAGCCCTCTTCTCCTCCGGTGTTTCCAATGCCTTCATCATCTCAGCCTGCTGCTTCTTCTCCTCTTTCAGTCTGAGTCGCTCCTGAAGGCTCAGCTGTTGCCCCAGCTCCTCACGTGAAGGAGAGGGAGATGTGACGGAAGACACAGAAGACCTGGAACTGGATCGCTTTCTTCTCCTCTCTCTGCTGCGGCCTCTTTTCTTCTCTCTCTCTGCCTCAGAGTCTGAGTTAGAGGAGTGATCCCGTGACCGAGCGTGGCGTTTCTTCTGGCTTTTGTGGTGCCGGTCCCTGCTTTTGCTTCTCTTCTTTCTCCATCTCTTTCTCTCATCAGAGTCAGAGCTAGAAAAAAACAACAACACCACCCTAGTGATAGCTACAACCTCAGAGAAAGACCTGCATAGCAGCACAGGGCTTACATAGCAACCTGCCTATCTAGCTGTCCAAACATTTATTCATTCATTCACCCTCACAACCCTGAGATGGGTAAGTGCTCGCTACATTTCACCGCCAGAGGAAGTACAGACGTGAAGCCACGCAGCGAGTTAGTGGCAGAGCCAGGAAAAGATCTTGGATCTCCTGACTTTCAGCCCTGGGCTTGTTCCTCTCAATCAGGCTGCCTCTCCTGTTGCCAGCTCACACACCCGCAACTTGCATTCGGGATGAAGCCACAACCAACCAGACAATGTCTGTACGAGGTTCAGGCCAAGGTTGGAACCAGGATAACGCTGCTGGTTAGGGGTGTGATTTATCAGACTAGTTACACCCTGGGGTGGGGACAAAGCCGCTGTGGGTTGTTCCCCTTCCCACGCGGGAACAGCTACCCCCGCAGAAGCCGCTTCGCTCTCGGTAGAGCTGCGCCCGCCGAGGGGCCTTGCCCAGCTCGGCCTGTCCCGGGACAGGGAGGGGGCCGGCTCGCGGCTCCCCCGGGGCAATGGGCCCAGGCCGCGCTCCCCCGTTCACCTGCTCAGGGGGGAGGCCCGGGGGTGGGTGAAGCGACTCGCCCCAGATCAGAGAGCCCCGGGCTGGGCCTGTCCCTGTCCCTGCAGCGGGCACCGACCCGCCCCGGCCGCTCCTGTCCGGGGGCCGCGTCTCACCCCGAGCCCGGCTTCCTGCGCCGCCGCGTCTCGCTACCCCGGGCCCGGCCGCCTCCATCGCTGCTGGCGCCGCTGGACCCGGAGCGGGACCGGCGGCGCCTCCTCTCCCGGGACCCGCCCGCCTCCCTGCGGCTCCGGTGCCGCGAGCGCCCCGCGGGGCTCCGCGACCCGGACCCCATCGGCACGTCGCTGCTCTCCGCCGCGCGGCCGCTTCCGGCCCAACAAGGGTCCTCTCTCACCCGCGGCGCATTTCCAGGCGCCCACCCAGCGCCTGACTGGAAAAGGCTTTTCTCCAGCGGTCCCTGCCGCCCGCTCCCATGCCCAGCCCACCCCCTCCCCGAGCCTTAGCTATGCAGAGCGGCTAGGCCGAGGCAGCGGCAGCTCTGAGCCCTGCTGCTGAGCTCGCCCTACAGGCACAAACTCAGACAGCTATAGGAGACGGGGGCCTCGTAGGGATGAAAGCCCCGAGCGGAAGCATCTAGTGCGTCACGGCGATGGGGGCGGGGCCAGCTCTTAAAGAGGCAGAAGCCAAGACCACTCGGAGGGGAACCAGTCCCCCAGCTGGGCCGGAGCCTGCGGTAGCCGAAGGGGTCTCCAGACCCAACCCGCGGCGCTGGACGGGCACCGCTGCCACCATCCCCTGCCCAGGGCGGACACGGGCCGGGGCCCCAGCCTCGCCTTCCCCCGTGGTCCCAGCAGCGCTGTCCCCTCTAGGGAGCAGATCCGGGGGGGACAGGGCAGGAGAACAAGCCCTGGTCTACACCCCAAACTGACCTCAGTAGAACTCTGTCATTTGGCTGTGTGGAAAATCCCCCGGCGTGATGCAGTGATACGGGCCTTACCCCTGGTGTAGACAGCGCTCCGTCACGGGGAGGGCATCTCCCACTGGACATAGCTACCCACCCACCCCCCGGGAGCTGGCGTACCTCTGCCCATGGAAGAAGCTCTCCTGCCAGCATAGGTGAAATCTTCACTAAGCACTACAGAGGTGCAGCTGCACCAGTAGACAAGCCCTGAGAAGGGGCCTGGGGAGGGGACAAAGCGTAGGGTATTTTTACTTAGTTGCCATGGTTGATCCTTGTTTTTAAACACCCCTGCCATGCAGAAGTCTTGAGGTTAAACTATCCACATGCTATTTGCCACGCCTAAAGTTGGTTCCCCCTTCTCAGGCCAGAGAGTAAGGCAGCTTCTTGCTGCAACAAAGCTTGTAAACAGGTCACCACACCTGCCCTCCCCCTTCCAAGAGGCTCCCCCTCTTCCAACACAAACTTCTTGTCATTACTTACAAAGCTTCCACAATTTAGCCTCACCCCATCTGACCTGTCATAAGAACATCAGAACGGCCATACTGGGGGGTCAGACCAAAGGTCCATCTATCCCAGTATCCTGTCTTCCGACAGTGGCCAATGCCAGGTGCCCAGAGGGAATAAACAGAACAGGGAATCACCAAGTGATCCATCCTGTCGCCCATTCCCAGCTTCCAGCGAACAGAGGCTAGGGACACCATCGCTGCCCATCCAGTCATGATTTTATAGACCTCTATCATATCCCCCTTAGTCATCTCTTTTCCAAGCTGAAAAGTCCCAGTCTTATTAATGTCTCCTCACACCAAAGCTGTTCCATGCCCCTAATAATTTTTATTGCCCTTTTCTGAACCTTTTCCAATTCCAATATATCTTTTTTGAGATGGAGCGACCACATCTGCACGCAGTATTCAAGGTGTGGGCGAACCATGAATTTATATAGAGGCAATATGATATTTTCTGTCTTATTTTCTATCCCTTTCTTAATGATTCCCAAAATTCTGTTCACTTTTTTGACTGCCGCTGCACACTGAGTGGATGTTTTCAGAGAACTCTCCACAATGTCTCCAAGATCTCTTTCTTGAGTTGTAACAGCTAATTTAGACCCCATCATTTTATATGTATAGTTGAGATTATGTTTTCCAATGTGCACTACTTTGCATTTATCAACATTAAATTTCATCTGCCATTTTGTTGCCCAGTCACCCAGTTTTGAGAGATCCTTTTGTAGCTCTTCGCAGTCTGCCTGGGACTTAACTATCTTGAGTAGTTTTGTATCATCTGCCAATTTTGCCACCTCACTGTTTACCGCTTTTTCCAGATCGTTTATGAATATGTTAAATAGGACTGGGCCCAGTACAGATCCCTGGGGGACACCACTATTTACCTCTCTCCATTCTGAAAACTGACCATTTATTCCTACCCTTTGTTTCCTATCTTTTAACCAGTTACCAATCCATGCGAGAACCTTCCCTCTTATCCCATGACTGCTTACTTTGCTTAAGAGCCTTTGGTGAGGGACCTTGTCAAAGGCTTTCTGAAAATCTAAATACACTATATCCACTGGATGCCCCTTGTCCACATGCTTGTTGACCTCCTCAAAGAATTCTAGTAGATTGGTGAGGCATGATTTCCCTTTACAAAAACCATGTTGACTATTCCCCAATAAATTATGTTCATCTGTGTGTCTGACAATTTTGTTCTTTACTAAGTTTCAACCAGTTTGCCTGATACTGAAGTCAGGTTTACCGGCCTGTATTGCCAGGGTTTCCTCTGGAGCACTTTTTAAAAAATTGGCGTCACATTAGCTATCCTCCAGTCGTTTGGTACAGAAGCTGATTTAAATGACAGGTTACAGATGACAGTTAGTAGTCCTGCAATTTCACATTTGAGTTCCTTCAGCACTCTTGAGTGAATACCATCTGGTCCTGGTGGCTTATTACTGTTTAGTTTATCAATTCGTTCTAAAACCTCCTCTAATGACACCTCAATCTGAGACAGTTTCTCAGATTTGTCACCTAAAAAGAATGGCTCAGGTTTGGGAATTTCCCTCACATCAACCGTGAAGACCGATGCAAAGAATTCATTTAGTTTCTCCGCACTGGCCTTATTGGCCTTGAGTGCTCCTTTAGCATTTCGATCGTCCAGTGGCCCCACTGGTTGTTTTGCAGGCTTCCTGCTTCTGATGTACTTACAAAAATTTTTGCTATTACTTTTTGAGTCTTTGGCTAGCTGTTCTTCAAATTCTTTTTTGGCCTTCCTAATTACATTTTTACACGTCATTTGCCAGAGTTTATGCTCCTTTCTATTTTCCTCACTAGGATTTAACTTCCACTTTTTAAAGGATGCCTATTTGCCTCTCACTGCTTCTTTTACCTTGTTGTTTAGCCACGGTGGCACTTTTTTGGTTCTCTTACTATGGTTTTTAATGCGGGGCATATATTTAAGTTGAGCCTCTATTATGGTGTTGTCACGGAGTGTGCGGGGCACAAGGCCCTGCACCCCCGGCTTCCTGCGATTCACCATGACTCTCAGCCAGCCAGTAAAGCAGGAGGTTTATTTAGACAACAGGAACACAGTCCAAGACAGGTCTTGCAGGCACAGACAACAGAACCCCCTCAGTTAGGTCCATCTTGGGGTCCCAGGGGCACCACAGCCCCATTTGGGGGTCAGAGTCCCATCTGGGCTCCCCTCCATTACACCAGCCAGCTCCTGAACTTCTCACCCCCTCCAGCCTCTCTCACCCAGCCTCCCCCGACTCCTCCCCCCGCCTTTGTCCAGTTTCCCAGGCAGAGGTGTCACCTGGCCTCCAACCCCCTTCCTGGGTTCTCACGTTACATGCTCAGGTATCTTCCCTCAAGGCCAGTCTCCCATCCCCCAATGCAGACCGTCCCAGCCAAACTTCCCACTCAGCATTCATAGACCACATTAAGAACAGTCCCAGTTCGTCACAGGTGTCATCTTAGTGTAAGGTTAACGCCAACTTTTCCAATGTTGCTCCCTCCAATCTCTTCCATGCTTTCTCTCATGCTGCCCCTTACACGTGAGAAAAGCTCCCAGTCAGCATGCAGAAAGCCTCCAACTCGTCCTTCAAGTCCCTCTTCGGTAATGTACTTGGGAATGAGAACGGCTAAGCAGGGGAGAGATCACTGCTACTGCCCGACTAGCAATTCTGCACATCCCCTTTTACCCCATCCCACCCAAGCCTGCTTCTTTGTCTCATCCATTTGTTATTCGTGATCGTTTAACGGGTCAGCGCTTTGGAACAGGGACATTCCTTTGTTTGTACATCACCCAGTACAATGGCTGGTGGCCTCCAGATACTGCTACAATGTTCAATAGTGAACTCCGGGAAGTGGTTTCTCCTTCTCCATTTCCAGAGCCCTGAGTGCAAAACACAGAGCCCATGGCATGGCTGCACAGTGACCACTTCCTGCATGGATCCTGATGCATAAATTAACTTCTCACTCTTGAAAAGACGTGTTGATTTAATAGAAGGGAAGAGGCTTTTCACCAAGTCACTCTAGCATTAACTTGATTTCTTGCACACTCTAAAGAAGTCATAACTCACCATCTAGTTCAGGGGTGGGCAAACTTTTTGGCCTGAGGGAATAGAAATTGTGTAGTGGGCCATGAATGCTCAGAAAATTGGGGTTGGGTATGGGAGGGGGTGCGGGCTCCAGGGTGGGGCCAGAAATGAGGAGTTCAGGGTGCGGGAGGGGGCTCTAGCCAGGGGCATGGGGCATGGGCTCCATCTGGGGGTGCAGGCTCCTGGGCTGGAACTCAGGGGTTCAGAGAGTGGGAGGAGAATCAGGGTTGGGGTGCTGGGGTGTGGGAAGGGGCACAGGCTCTGGCTGGGGGTGCAGGAGGGTTCTCAGGGCTGAGATCAAGGGGTTTGGAGGGCAGGAGGGGGATCGGGGCTGGGGCAGGGGGTTGGGGTGTGGGGAGAGGCTCAGAGGTGCAGGCTCTGGGCAGTGCTTACCTCAAGCGGCTCCCGGAAGCAGCGGCATGTCCCTTCTCTGGCTCCTATGTGGAGGTGGGGCCAGGGAGCGCTGTGTGCTGCCCCATCCGCAGACACCACCCGTGCAGCTCCCATTGGCTGAAGTTTCCCGCCAATGGGAGCTGCAGGGGCGGCACTTGGGGTGGGGGCAGCATGCAGCACCGAGTCCCCTGGCTGCCCCTATGTGTAGGAGCCAGAGGTGGGTTATGCCGCTGCTGCTGGGAGACGCATGGAGTGGCCCCCGACCCTGCTCCCTGGCTGGAGCAGGGCCATGCCGCTGCTTCCAGGAGCCAGCTGGAGCGGCCCCCGACTCTGCACCCCGGCTGGCATGCTGGAGTGGGGCAAGCCCCAGACCCCGCTCCCCAGCGGGAGCTCGAGGGCCAGCTTAAAATAGCTGGCGGGCCAGCTCCGGCACACGGGCCGTAGTTTGCCCACCCCTATCTAGTTCTTAGTTGGCCAGGATGCCAGGGTTAACACTTCTATTTTAGGAAACAAGCATCAGGGGACTTAAAAAACAACTACAGGGGATTGGGATCTCAGTTATGCATTTCATATGTAAAGTGAGGTCCTTCTGTAGGAGTGTTCCATGCCATCCCTCCAACACTCTCTTCCCCCATGTGTATCACAAACAGATTAATCATTTCTTGCAGCACAGCTGAATTGCTCCTCGGACCTCTCCCACGAAAGACCTAGGTTAGATTAATTCTTCTTAGCTTGCAAGATAACACAGGATCACAGCAGAAAGCGATATGCGAACAGACAAATCACCTCTTAAGTGAAGAGGGACTAATGGTATGTCTACACTGCAAAGTTGTCGGCAAAACTTTTGTCTTTCACGAGTACTTCAAAAAGCGCCCCGCGAAAGACAAACGTTTTGCCGATGCAAGTGGCTGTGTGAATGCGGCTTTGTCAGCGCTCTCCTGCTGACAAAGCGAACGCTGCTCGCGGGGCTGGGAGTATTTTGTCGGCAAAAGTGCCGACAAAGAGCGTTTATACATGCTGACTTTTAGCAACAAGGCTGTCTCGACACAGCCTTGTCACTAAAAGCTGTGTGGTGTAGACAAGCCCTAAGTGTGACGCTCTGTACCTCAGGGGAACACCCAGCACCCCCATTCTCATCCTTGTAAAATGATTGTGTAGTATCCAGTGCAAGGTTTGTCATGTCAGGTGTCTTTGGAAGGCTCATGATGCACTGAGTATGGTTGTTATAGTAATTGTTACAGTAACATTATAGGTTACAATTTCATGTATATAGTTATGAGGCTGAAAATGTATCCTCATGGCTTAAAGCAAACCCAGACAAAAACTCTCTAGAAGCAGAGGGGCAGTTCACACCTCATCAGGGCGTGGATGGGACAAGCCCAGCCCAGCCTCACAGGAACAAAGGACAATGGCCTAGGCAGCAACAAAAGAAGCTGTTAGACCCTCGAGGGAGTCACCCCCCTTCCTTTGGTCAGTTTGGAACTGTGATGAGGTAATGCTCACCTGACTCTGAAAGGGAGGGGGCAAAACCAAGAACATGATAGAAGGGAGAGACGTTTGCCATGCTCTCTCTCTCTTCCATCTATGGACACCACCACACCAAGCGACTGAAGCACTGATCAAAGGGGAGAGCCTGGCTGAAGAGTAACCAGCCAGCCTGTGGTGAGAAGCATTTAAGTTTGTACGGACACTGAAAGTGATAAGATCAGGTTAGAATGCGCTTTGCTTTTATTTCATTTGACCAAATCTGACTTATGCTTTGACTTTTATTAACTATAAAGATAGATTTTAAGTGATTATATCTGTTGGTTTGTTCTGCCTGAAGCAGTGTGTTTGGTTTGAAGTGTGTCAGAGACTCCCCTTGGGATAACAAGCCTGGTACATATCAATTTCTTTGTTAAACTGATGAACTCATAAGAGCTTGCAGCATCCAGCGGGTACAACTGGACACTGCAAGACGGAGGTTCCTAGGGTTGAGTCTGGGACTGGAGATATTGGCTAGTGTCATTCGGTTGCACAATCTAAGAAGCAGTTTATATGCCAGAGGCTGTGTGTGAACAGCCCAGGAGTGGGGGTTCTCACAGCAGAGCAGGGTAAGTCTGGCTCCCAGAGTCAAGGATTGGAGTGGCCTACCAGATCACCAGTCCCGATAACACCAGAAGGGAATGTCACACTAAGATTTTGGTGCCCAACACCCTTGTAAACAAACCCTGATCAAACACAATCAGGTTTGTATGTAGCAAATCAGGATGGCTACCCAGCATCCAGTACAAGATGTCCTATAGGTCAGGGTTTTTCAACCTGTGGGTCATGACCCTAAGTTGTTTCAAAGGGTCACATAAGCAGCTCTGGTCCTGTCGGTCTGGGCGGGTTTGCCTCCCTGCTCCAGGCATTGCACCCTTCAGCATCACAGTGCCATCAGGTTTGGTCCCACTGCCCCTCCATCGTGACAGGTGGCTGGTTGGGCCAAATTTGAGTGAGTGGCACCACCAGCCCATGCTCCAGGTTGCAATGCCACTCGCAAATTTGGTCCAGCTGGCCCCCCATCAGGTGTGGGGCCAATCCTGAATGATGCTGCAACCCCAGAGGTACAACACCTAAAGCAGGGAGCTGAGTCCAGCCTGCCCCACAGGACAGGAGTGACCGCTGCACAGCTCTGCAAACCTCCCCCAGAGCATTCGTTAGCCCTGAGGGTAGGGCCCAACCCCACTCCCAGGGCCTATTTACTGGGCTGCAACAGGCCATCCCCTGCCAGGGTAGGACACAACCCCCTTCCTCTGGCCTATTTACAGGGCCGTGACAGGCCATCAACATACACAAATAGGTTCTGAGGCCAGAAAGGTTGAAAACCTCAACTACAGGTTACCAATGAAGAGACTGAGGCAATTGCATGATTACCCTATTTATTAGAGAGATCCTTTCCAAAAGAAAGGAAGGGGGAGGAGGGGACGCAGAATGAGGAGGCTGTTGCATACAAGTGTTATTAGTTCATGTCAGCAGTGGTTGTACATTTTATACAGAAATTCCACAGCTCTGGGTTCAAAGGTACAGCTCTCCCCTCGACAAAAAAAAGCTTAGAGATTGTCAAAGTATTGTCGGACTCAAAAGTTCTAATAGAACCCGCTTCAATAGTTAAGGACATACAACGTTTCATAAATTACGAAGTAAAACATGAGAGAAGATTGACCTCAATGCAATTTAACAACAAAAAAAGGGTTTGCCTCGGTCAGAGTTTAATGCGAGTTAACTCACTGCAAGTTGAGTTGAGTTGAGTTAGCCGACACGTCTGTGAAGGCGACTGTGGGTACGTCACAGGTGGGTCAGGACACAAACGTGTGGACTGGCCACGTATTTACAAACGTATTAGCCAACTTGAGTTAATGGCCAATCAACTCGAGCTACAAACCCAAGTCTCAACAAAACCAGCAGTCTCTCTCTATGGGAGTCAGGAATGAGCACAGGCTATGACTGTAGGAAACGTCACCAACAGGTGAGAGAGAGGACTCTGCTATTAACAAGAGTATTGCCTTTTGAGCTAAGTTCATGATTCCAAGAGAACATTGCATCTAAATTGTCTCACAAAATGCCTTAGTTTTAATACAGTACAATAGTTCAAACAGTATCCACTTTCTGAGCAATAGCAGCCATCAGAGAGACAAGACAAACTAGGGTGCAATCTCACGCTGAAAGTATTTACAAAATTCTTTACACTAAAAAGGGAAACAATTTAGGAACCATTCCCATGGGGTTTCGGGTAAGGCAATTAATTCACTAGACATTATAAATAGTTTGCTTGCCTCTGTGTTTACATCAAAGACGACATTATGCTTTATCGCACAGCTGAAGAACAATTAGCATCAATTTACATTTCTCTGAGAAAAGACTTCCAAAAAAGCGTTCAGGACTTAAACTGAAACAAAAAAAAAGAGAAACATGACAATATCCATGGATTCTCATAATTTTTTTTTCCAGAGAAGCACTCCCCACTCCCTCCCACAAACCCCCCCTACTTACATACATTCTTTACATGGAGCATACATACAAAATGACCTAATATGAACATCAGCTATATTATACTTGGTCTAATGTAGACTTCAAACAAATCAGACATGATCCAGTAAGTCTGAGCTCTCTCATTTGCCTTTCCATTTAAAAACGTGGGCAATGATGCTGGGTGGGAGTGTGAAGAAAAGATACCACGGCTGGCTTTAGCTGCTCAGGGAAGGCTCTTTGCTAGAAGGAAAGGCTGGAACGTGTTTCAAGAGTCAACTGGCTGATGATGACAGGGACAAGCACAGAGCTTGTGCCATCTCTAATGCTGCCATCAAGGATCACAGTCATGCCAGCTTCAGTGCTGAGATTAAATCTTTTTGCGG
Organism: Terrapene triunguis; assembly: GCF_002925995.2. Taxonomy (NCBI): domain Eukaryota; kingdom Metazoa; phylum Chordata; order Testudines; family Emydidae; genus Terrapene; species Terrapene triunguis. The sequence continues at coordinate 12,991,193 of NW_020664545.1, forward strand.
TTTCACGAAGTGCGATTTCGACACACTCACCCAGATGATACTGGCGGGGGTGTGACAGCAGGATACCTGCAGTGACTGACTGCTAGCAGCAGTAAAGGATACAGCTATGGATCCCAGACGCCTAGCAGAGCCTGGGGCTTTTGGGGGTTCCAGGGGTCTCTCTGGAGCACCAGTCTCTGCAGTTTGTTCATTTTCAGTGACCGAGCGCACGTTGGGAGTCTGTTCCGGAGAAGCTGTTACTCCTGTTCCTTCTGGAGAGTTCCCAAATGAACACAGAACACACTGGAGCGGAGCGGAGTTTGTTTTGGTGGTGCACCTGCTGAATCATTCAAACTGAGGCTTCTCCCGCCCGGGAGCTGCTCGAGAAAGGCTCAGACTTGGGATGGAACACCCAGCAAGTAACAGCCCGGAGGCCACCTTGGCAGTCAACATTTCGCATTTCTTAACTGAAGTGGGGTCTTAATTATACCCGTCTGCATTCCGCATCCTGTAGTCTGGCACGAGACACTCCCCTCGGAATCCCCTACACTAGCCTTAGCAGACGCAAGGACCACACACTTTGAGCAGGTGAGTAGCAGGCTGCAGGGATGATGGTGGGACAGTAATGACATGAAGCTACTTGGAAGCCTAGGGTCTCACTGGATTGTTCCACTAACATTGCAGTGGAAAAAGAACAAGATGCCTCCTTTCAAAGATACAAGTAGACTAGAGCTTGAAACAGGTGATAGCTCATAAGCCAACTGTCCGCTATAGTGAAGCTAACAATGAAAATCCTGGTAGATACAATAAATGTAAGAGTGCAACTTTCATACCACCCCAAGAATGAATGCGCCATAGGACAGCTGTAGCTGTAGCTCATGCTGGAATGAACAAGCAGACTGACTGCTGTTTAAACAGCAGTGCCACAAGTACTAAGGTGCCACAAGTACTCCTGTTCTTTTTGCTGTTTAAACAGACACCCCTGTCTCCGAGAGAGGCCCCTGAGAAATTCTACAAACACTTCCCTCCCCCCAATGCAAAGCCTCACCATAGATCTAGGGCAGAATCAACCAGCCGAATCTAGTGATGCAACCCCTCTCCTCCCCGTCCCCAAAGGAAGTGGCTGTGTCATCCCTAGAGAACGGACAGTAGCAGACCGCTATCCCCAGTCCAGCTCTGGAAGTGGGGAGCTCTCTCATACCACCTACTGTATGATTAAGCCTTGCAAAAACTACTATGCTGAAGTCCAGGAGGCAGGAAATAAGACTCCAATTGATGGTAGAGGAGCTTGTTTTGAGCCCAAGGGTATGTCTACACTGCAATTAAACTCCCATGGCTGGCCTGTGCCAGCTGACTTGGGCTTGTGAGGCTAATTGCAGTGTAGACGTTCAGGCGGAGGCTGAGGCCCAGGCTCTAGGACCCTGGGAGGTGGGATGGTCCCAGAGCTTGGACTGCAGCCCAAGCAGGAACATCTATACTGCAGTGAAACAGCTCCTTAGCCCGAGCCAGCTGGCACGGGCCAACCGCAGGTGTCTAAATGCAATGTAGACATACCCGACGGGTCCCTTCCTCCATCCAGGTGCCTCTCCCATAATGGAAATGGGAGTTTAAGCCTCCGGCAGGGCAACTTGTAATGGACAAGACAACACAGCACAATGCTTTGGGGGGGGAATGGGACTGCAGGTGAACAACATGGTTTATTTCTGACCAACTCCCCCTGCAGTGCGGCTCCGGGGAAGGGTTTTTTGGTAATGCCCAGAGTAGCTGTATCTTTAGAAGACGTTCAGAGTCAATAATAGACCCTAAAATACTTGCTTGCTGCAAAGGGTTGCAAACAAGAGATTTACACAGATGACGCTGCCCTAGAACGTCACAGAGTGGAAAACACTCTGGCAGCAAGGAATACTTTTGGAATGGCGGAAGCAAGATCAGTTTTCCAACCTCACAGAACAGGGCTCTCGGCTTCAGCCTCTAATGTGGGAGCAGACCAAGGAAATGCCACAGCTGCAGACTGCATCACCAAAGATGCTTTGTCTTTGCCGCAGAGATACTGACTGGAGTAGGTGTATTGGATAAACAGATCAGAGAGCTTCCAAATGGTTGAAAGTAATAAAATCCTGCTCTTTATTCTTGGGCAATCAGAAGTGCCAAACTTCAGCATCTTCTTCTAAAGGCATAAGGCTAAGGATTTGATTACCAGGAAGGAAGCAGCTTCCTTTCAGAGCCCTGCAATGCTGGTCAGAGATGGGCCTAGCCCATCTTCATCGCTCCTCCCAAAGCCTAGTTTACTCGATGTTGAAATCAAGGGCTTGGTTGTCACAGGGCTGAGCAGCTGCAGCTCCCACTGGCTTCCTTTGCGCTTGGAGCTGCTCAGTGCTTCTGAAAAGTCACGCTGTACGTTTAGCTGTGTTCTGAAATCTTCTGCCTTTAGCACTCAGCAGTAGCAGAGTCTATGCATTGTTCACCTGCCTAGCTCCGTCGCCCAGCCTCCTCTTTGGAGAGGAGACTGCCGGGTGGGCCTGGGCTGAGCACTACATACCACCAAATGCCCAAATGATGGTAGCTATACCTGTGCGTAAGGACAGAAGGGGCTATGTAGGATTCTGAGAAAGCTTTTGGGAACCTGCCAGAGTTCTGTAGCAGATTCGCCACCTGACTCATGGATGTAATGGCAGCATCTTTGTTTTCACAGCTGTTAAGGAGAGAAGAGGGGTTCTTTTAAACCCACATGAGTTCCAAAGAAAGGATATTCTAGACCAATAAAGGAGAAGCTCAAACAGCGTAATGGTTCCTATGAAGCCCAGCACACATTGGGAGTGCAAGTCTTCAGCCTCTGCAGGGCAGGGATTGAAAATTCAGGCTCCGAGTATTTAAAGAGAAAGTCATTGGCGGAAGATCCTCAGAGCAGTGGCAGCTCCTGGGGAAAAAGCTTCGACACTCCCACCGACCCAACCTGCCTCCCCAATATGTCCCGAGTGCTGCCAGGACAGACCGTGGTACCAGTTCCTCAGTGCTTGGCCTGTAGACTGGGGCTGTCCTCTCACTGCTACTGCACAGGGAAGCTTGAGAACAGAGGTTTGAAGAATGTAACAGCATTAAAAAGTGATCTTTACCCCTCACTTTACACTAGAGTCCGAGGAGGACAGAGACACACCCAAGCCCTCTCTGCACGCAAGACTTTCTAATTCATGGGAAAGGAGATGCGATCGCTACAGAAGTCAGGACCTACAGCTGCAGTATCCTACACTCACAAGGAGGAACTTGAAGTCAACACCGGGTCACTGCTTTGTGCCATTTCATGGTTAAGTGAAGCCAAATCTTGTCTGGTCTAAAGACTGCAGCCTGCAAAGACACCTCTCGAGCCCAGAGCAGCGCTATCCACCTCAGAGACTCAGGGGCCACATCACACAGCTGGTCTCCCCGGGCTGTGCGTCAATAGCATGTGTGTCACGTGCCCAATACAGACTCTTCCAGCTGGGCTTCTCTGACTTCCTTCAATATGGGGGAAGGGTGGGGTGTCGGTTTCAGCTATGAAGGAGGGATGCACGTGAACCTCTGATACCCTCACTCGCTTAAGCATCAGATAGAGTCATGAACATGCTGCTGCTAAGTGACTTCAATAGCCTGCAATGCCCAGCTGCAGGTCACACAATTCTCCTCCTTCCATGCCCCATGGCCGAGGCAGCAGTCTTCCAGAATATCAGTCTGCCAGCAAATCAGAGCAGATCTCCAGCCCACCACTGAGCAGCACAGTTCATGGTGAAGGCAGAGCCCCACCCTCTCCAACGCCCAGATGAGAGCCAGGCCAAGAAGCCATGTCATTACAGCCAGGGGTGTTTTTGCTTCTCCCATATAGATCAGCAAGTTAATTGTAGAGGTCACTAGCAATTTCTAAATTCAGCTCAAGTGGCATGCTTTAATACAGGAACGATTCTCGTTACGTCACTGGCCTCGAATACATTGCATTTACATAGCACCTTTCATCTGAGGGTTCAAGTGCTTTGACAAAGGTGGGTATTACCCGCAGTCACACATGTGGAAACTGAGGCACAGAGTGGCTAAGTGACTTGCCCAAGGTCACACGGAGTCTGGACTCCTGTTGTCTGGGGGTTAGACCACATTGCCTCCTCATCAGTGAAGCTAGGACTGGTCCTGCCCTCCTCAGACTCCCACCCCCCCACCCCCCAGTGAAGATTTGTTCTCTATCTCCTGTGAGGTTTCACACTCTTGATGAAGCACATACATAGAATAGGACAACCAAAGAAAGTGCAGTAAACTAAATGTTTAAAAAAAAGCACATTTGTGCAGTGTCTGTGCAACGATAAAAGAAATAAATACATAATTAAAAATGAAAAAGGTTCACAGTATCCCACACGGGTAGGTAGCTGCAGTGGTGCCTGTTTGGGAACAGTCACTACCCAGGCCTCTTTACAGCCTGCTTTATGCAGGCGCTCTGGGTGGGAGGTTCTTTGCTGTCCGTGTCTCGGATAGGTATAAATACACGTTTAGAGAGCGTTTCGCTCCAGCCTGGAACGCGGTGCCCAGATCCAGCAGTGCAGCAAGCGCTTCCCCATCCCATCAGAACGACTGTGTCAACGAAAGGGAACACATCAACCTGCAGAGGGAAACGCTGCTCTCTGGGTCTTCAGTGTCTGCATAGAGATTACTGGAAGAGGCAAGGAGGAGGGGTTAGCAGGCCATGCTGATTTCAGTGAGCGTCACACTTTGCTAAGTCCTCTATACATGCTCACTCTGTGCCCTCAGGTAACAGGACAATTTAGATCTGAGGTCTGATTGTACTAGAAACGATTCAACAGAACAACCAGGAGTGTCGTCAAGGTGAACCTTGTTCCTGGCTACACAGCAGCTCTTGCCTGCTGCCGAAGAGCCGATCTAAGATGCAGCAGGACTACCCCAGCCATGCAAGTGCCACCCGCTGCAGAAGCCAAGCCAAGGCCCAGAGCTCCGAACCTCATGCTGGCACCGCAGCCCACATTCAGAGCTCGCCCCTCTGGGCGCCCATCAAAGCTTTCTTGAACACTTACTGTATCGCTCTCCTCATCGGAGACAGAGTGGACTTGAGTGCTATAGTGGAGGGGGGAGTAAACCCAACTCCTCTCGTCTGTAGGCTGCCAGAGTGGCCAGAGACAGCAGAGACAGTGCAAGAAGAGCAGCAGCAGAGCAGGGAGTGAGGGAGAGAAGAGGAGAAAATAGAGAGAGCAGGAAAATACAGTAAGAACAGCTGTACACCCGGAGGAAGAGAACTGATCTTACGAGACTTCAGCAAAGGAGCCTTCCTCATCCTCAATACGTACCTGAGCCCCTAACAACGGCTGGGAGAGCCACTAGCAGCGCTGCTAAAATGGACATCTCTGTTCAGCTGCAGGGCAGAGGGCAACACTTTCCTCTTCCATGGCACCTTCCATGTGAGCATCTCAAAGAGCTTTCAAGGCATTAATTAAGCCTCAAAGCTCCTGCAAGGCCAGCCCCAATGACAGATGGGGAACCGAGGCACAAAAAGCTAAGTGACTTGCCTAAGTCCCACAGCAGGTCAGTGGCAGAGCTGGAATTAGACCCCAGATCTCTGGACTCCCAGTGCTGCATTTTACCCACAAGACCATTCCTTTCCCCACACCTTCAGCTGCAGTCGTATCTGCATATGCTGGATGTTACTGTCACTTTCAAGTTAAGGGAGCTTTTATGCCAAAACCGGCAATATCTGTATCCCCCTCGTGCTGATGTGCCAAGCAAGGCGGTGGAAGTGCAGGGTTAGATCATGTTGGACCATGAAGAGGAGCTGGTTAGTCATCAATTGGAAACAGCAGGGAAATGGAGAACAGGGACTGGGGATGACAAAGGAGGCAACACAGAACTGGATTGTTTTGGGGAAGGATCCAGGGACTTAGCTACCCCAGAACCGCATTAATGCAACAGAAATGTGCTTCCGCTTCCAGATGAGCAGGGAGAGACTTGCACTCGAATGCAAGGCAAGGCACAGTTCAAGGGGGAGACACTTTCATCGCCAGTCAGTCTGGTTTCCCGCAGTGGTGTTTGAAGGCATGAGGTAAAGGAAGCAGGGTTGGCACTGAGTCTACGACGTACAGCTACAACCAGCCAGTCGAGCTTTGGAGCACTGGGGGCGGGGGTGGGGGAGGTCTGCTACCCTGAACTCCACGGATAATGGCAGGTTCCGCCAACACGGAGCTGCTGGGAGGGGGCACCAGAATCCAGAGCTGAAGCTTGAAGTGCTGTGCTAGAGCCCCTGGAGCCCCTTCCCACTGCACAGAGCCCACCCTGCTCCTGATCCTTCATTCCCCATTACTGCTCTGGCGGAGTGAGCCCTGAACTCCACCACCCACCTTCCACGCCTTTCATGAGCACCAGAAGCAGGTGTCTAGTGACAGCTGCTACAGAAGTGGGTCTGTGCTGTGTGGTGACAGAGAGAAGAAGCATTCAGAGTCTGGGCTCGAGTTAACCCCCTCAGTGCTGGGACTTCTTACTACAGTAAATGGGGGCAAAACGGGTGTGAGGGAGAAGAGATTAACGATTCTCTCTCAACTCTCTCTGGCTCCCCACATCTCACCAGGGCCAGTTTGCACATTGCTCGTCACCTACATCCGGTCTGCTTAGTGCCCCCAGCCTCCCCCACGGCAGAGGAGGGGCTGGGAATACCACCACCCATTAAACAGTCCCTTGGACAGACGCTTTGGAAGGGGAACAATTATCCCAAGTTTATAAATGGGGAAAAGGTGAAGTGATTCTGCCAAGGTCACAGCCCGCTGAAGGCAGGGAAGGCACTTCACCCTAGGCTGGAGTCCCCAGCAGTTTCCCTCTTAAAGCCTCTAAGCTGTAGAAACTGGTCAGTGCATTAGACACCTGGAAATCAGCCAGGGTCCTAAGGGCTGTGTTTGTAGCTGGATTTTATCCTCAGCTTCATACCGTCCGAGTGATGTCTTCCTGGAATCCAGCTTTGGCGTTCCAGCCTACGTGGCTACCAGGAGGACTCGGCCCAGCATGACACGTAAATATGGGGCCATGTTAAGTTAATGGCAGATGTTGCCAAACATGCTGGCACAAAGGGTAATGATAAAGCACTTGGCTAAATTCAGTCAATTTCATAACTGGCCTAGAAAAAGGGGGGCAGGAAGGAGGGAGACTCTCACAATCAGCTCCACGAGCAGGGGTTCATGGGATATCTTTGGAAGGAGGTTGTAGAGGGTAACTCCTCACTAATCAGGGGCTTGCTGCCCATGCAGGCTGTATCTACACCTCACAAAACAGAACTAGGCCCTGGGGCATCCAGGAGAGAGGGAACCACTCGGCCTTTGCTTGACCCCAGTGTTTCAAAGCTGCAGGCTGGCTCCCTTGCGTGCTAGCGTGTTCACTTACAGTCCCAGAGGAAAACGAGGCGGCTCGGAGTCTGCGCTGGCGGGGAGAGTAAATCCAGTACCTCCCATCTGTGAACTGGATGGCACCAGGGCAAGTGAGGTGAGAAAGGAAACAGAGGAGAAAGGATGAAGTGAAAGCAACCAAGGGGCTGGGCATCTCCAGGTCTGACAGGGGAGCCATGCGGGGAACAGCCGAGCCCCATGCCCAGCCACGCTGCTCTGCGCCTCTAGTCCCCTGCAGCGAGTAGGGAGACCAAGTGCATCCCCACCCCCCCGCTGTTGCTGCTTTAAGCACTGGAAAGCAGATCTCCCCCAAAGGGGAGTTCATGCTCCCTTGCAACTCAGTGACTTCTCCTCTGGTCCAAGCATCCCTTCAGATTACCCCCAGAATGCAGCTAGCTATTGGAGAGGGCAGCCAGTCCTAACCTGCATCATGCTCGGCTGCTCGCTTGAGCTGCCGCTTAAGCCGTTTTCCTAGGTGAGAGCCAGCGGGGACTAAAACTCGGTGCATTTCCCTTCACCTCAGTAGCTCGGAGAGACACAGCACAGCACGCTACACACGGCAACGCAAAGCCAGAGGGCTCAGAGAGGTATGAAATGCTGATGATGGGTTACAAGATTTGTGCACACGGCTAGGCACAGCACACCAACCCATCCGTCCCAACAGGCTTGTCTATGGCCAGGTGGTGGGGGGATAGAGGGGGGGTTGAACCTCACTAGAAGGCACTTCCCAATGAGAAGGGCAGTTACCAGAAGGCAGCTCACACTCAGCTGCCATCCACAGGCAAATAAAGAGCAGCAAATGTTAGGGAAAGCTGTTTGCATTTTGAATCACATGCAGAGAAAACCAAAACAGACAAGCTTTTAAAACTGAGCCAATTCCTCCTGCAGCTCCCTGGAGCTGTCCAAATTACTCAGCAATGAATGAGCAATTCTGCAGTGGAGTCACATGAGCACAAGGAAAGCCACAATGTGATGCACGAATGCTCTAGGATATGCGGTGTTTGAGGTACCCACTTTAGGGTGATCTCAGTTTCTATGGAAGTGCCAAATTGCAGGACACAGCTCCTCGCTGCTGTAACTCCACTGAAGCCAAAACTAGCATCAATGCAAGGCTGAAGGTGTCAGCAGGCAGTGTGCCTCCACCTCTCCTTGTTGGCCTTTGGTAGTTCAGAGAGGAGATACACGTTGCTAGAAGTCTCCTCTCTCTCAAGTCTCCAGCAGGTGCTCAGACATTGCGAGAGCTGATGGAGGGATACAGCTCAGAGATACTCCGCACTCTGCTGCCAACCCGGCAACCACCTCACTTACTCCCTGCCTCAGTACTAGATTTCCACTGCACCATCTAACGCATCTGCCTGCAGGGAAAGGAAAAACCAGAGTTCATCACAGACCTCTGAGGTCAGCCAGCACAGTAACTTCCTGTCCTGTCTCCAGGAGGCTGCGAGGAAAGAATAGGATCTGAAGCCTCCTCTTTTCAGGGAGAGAAACAATGAATTCTGCTCTGTGGGGAGGAAAGAGAACTCACAGGGTAACTGTACGCTCAATGCGATAGATTCCCAGATACGGAGAGCTGGCTTGTTTAAGCCCATCAGAGACTTGTGCATGTAGGTAGCAAAGTCGCTCATGTGGTGGACAGGCATGTCTACAATGTACATTGAAATAGCAAGGCATAGCTATCTCCTGTGCTTGAGCACATGCTATATTTGAGTTAGCAAAGGGTGAAACTGAAGTTACTGTGATTTAAAACCTTTCCATCTAACCAAGGAGTGCACAGGCGACTGACAGCCACGTGTTTCAGATCCACAGGACATGCATTACCCAGGTTAGACTGTTTTCCTTCATCTGCTGCTTTGGTACCTCACACTTTACGGGTGTAAAATGGATTAAGCAGATAGAATATCTTACAAAGTATATGTCTGCGACTGGCACATCATCTTCATCTGAAGCCTGGCTGGCTGGTTCCGAGGCCTGGCTGGCTGTTTCCACTTCGATTGTAGCTGTGGCTGTTGCAATGGCACAGGCTGAAGAGGCTGCCTCCCTGGGTAAGAAGCAAAGAACATGAGGCCAGCTTCCTTTATCAAAAAAGGATGGAGCTAATCTGATTTACTACAGGGGAGCTGAAGGGGTCAGGAGACTGCAAATCTGGACACCAGCACTACTCCCCAGCGCTAAGGCGCAGATCAATGTGGGGTTAGAAGCAGAATCACTCAGCACCCTGGGTGAGGCACCTACGCTTTTGGAAGTTTGGTACCCAGAGCAAATCAGTCCTCATGCATCTCAAAGCTGAGATGGAGACATCAGCCCCTTCCAGGCCCAAGAGTGCCATAGGCTGGCCAGCACCTGGAGGAGCTGCGCTGAAGCAGGAATTAGCATTTCTTCATGGCCAATGCCAACAGCGACTCCTGTATTTTCCACATTGACACTTGCCCTTTGTCGTCTTCCTCAGGAGCGATGATCTCAACGTCACATTTGCTTTCCAGCTCTACGGTTATCTGCTGGAGTTCCTCTTCAACCCGAACCTCCTCGTGAGACCTGCAAAGCCAAAGGTACACAAGCCTATCTGCTCTGTTTAACATGGTCTCTTCCACCCCAGTTCTCAGGTTCTCCAATACCAGAGCACCGCCAGTCTGCTTTAGGCAGAAAAGCAATAGCCTCACGTACTGCAGCAGTCCTAGACTGGATGTGGCAAATGGCAGCTTTTTGCACCAGACGTGGCCAGCACGCCACCCACGGGCAGTTGCACAGTACACGTGTAACACAGCTACATTAGCTCTTGCAGTCAGAATCTCCTAGTGTCTGGTCCTTGGGACAACCGTTTTTGACAGCCTAACTTCTCAGCCCAGAGGGTCAATCCCTTCCAAGTTCTGTGGCCGGGGAGGAGAGAACGGGGGCAGCAGGATTAGCTGGAGCAGGCCAGCTGACATCAGGAGACCCTGCTTTATCTCAGGATGGCTAGCAGCAGGAAGCTGCCTGCTGTAGGTGAGGAAAGCAGAGGAAGGTGGGATGGAGGGAGGAGCTGCACAGCTGACTCACGCTGCATTATCAACACTCCAGGTGTGCTGAAGCTCCTTGCCCACTTCTGTGTTTCCTGCCACGCAAAGATGTGCACAGGTACTAAAGGTGAATGACGTAGTCCAGACTAAATTATACACCTGTAACCCTAGGGAGAGCTGTGTGTCTGTGGATTGTCTGCTGTTTCATATGTTATGGTACCGTTGCCCCTTTTCAATCCAAGTGGCTAGTCACAGTGTGGGGTGATGGGGACATTCCAGTTGGGAACAGCAATTGGTGATAGAAAACTGCAGCAAAGAAACACCCTGACTTTCTTTACAGAGAATATATAAAGTCCTGTGTCTCTGAACACAGAAGGAATCAAATACCAGGAAACAGTTTCTTTTGCACACAGCACCAAGAACACTCTTTTCAGCCTGCACCTCTGGCCCGAATCCCTCTCCCCAAGTTTCTTCCAGGGTCAGACATGGTACTTTCAGCTGCTCCTTCCTGCTGTCTGTGTTTCTCTGGTCCCCAGTGTTCTGCTTTCCCCTGCCCCACAAAACATCAGCAACAAACCTCCTGGGGGGTTCACACACTCTTTTTGTCCTAGGTGGGGGCTTATCCTTACAGATCTGTTAATTGAAGGATGCATTCACACCTATCAATCTCAATAAGGTTTTAACTCAACCCATAATGAGGTTTCACCCAGCTCATAATAATAATATTAAAGTGACTGCCTATTTTAGAGAAGCTTAGGCCTGGTCTACACATAGCTACACCAGTCAGGGGTGTGGAGGAAAAAAAAAAAACAACTAAACCAAACAAACGTCGCCTCCCCACACACAGCCATGAGCACTGAAGCTATGCCAACCTCGTTCCGGTGTAAACACAGCTAGGTCAATGGAAGATATAGCTACCATCACTTGGGGAGGAGGTGGTCCTACCATGATGGAAAAGCCCCTTCTGCTGTTGTAGGCTGCATCTACACTACGGATTTATGCTGGCATAGCTATGCTGCTATGGTCCCTGCAGAATAGACATGGCCTTGGAGTAGATTATTCGTTCGATGGTCTTCGTGGGAGGGGTCAATGTTGGCCAAGTGAAGGACACAATCAGCTGGGGAAGAAAGTTATTTACACAGTCCTGGATTTGTAAGAGATACCTGAAGATATCGCCACTCCCCCCGTTTGCTCACTTGACAGTGCTTGTGCAAAGCACAGTGCCTGGAGAAGTGCTAGTCAGGGAGTGGACACTGCATAGCCAGCAGGGGGAGCTCTCCTATAGATCTATGGGACTCAGCTTGGGAGCGAATTCTCCAGATACAGCACACAGAGAACCTCAACAAACTGGGTACGGTCCCTGTCGTTTTCTGAGCATGTATTAATAAATTTGTACTTGCAGCACTTTTAGAGGATCTCAAAGGGCTCTCCACACAAACATTAAGCCTCAGCCCCTGTATGAATAATGTATATGGGCATAAGTCCCACTGAGGCACAGAGGGAAGGGCCCACATTTTCAAAAGAGTTTCCCATCAAGTTGCCAGTTTTCAGGTGCCAAGTCATTCGACATCTCAAGTATGATTTTCAGAAGGGTCGAGTACCCGACAGCTCCCCCTTACTTCAGCTGTGGGTGTGGGTCCACAGCCCTGGGCCACTAGCAAGACCAAGACAAGATTGCAAGTGGGACTGGACATTTATATAGATAACAAAAACATCCAGAGCTGTTCGAATGAATGATAAACTTGGGGAGGGACTGATAAAACCGTGTGCTCTGGACCAAGCCAATCTGGTTGCTGTCAACTGTCAGCGAAAGAACACTGGCTTGGATGGACCTGGGGTCTAATCCAGGCTGGCACTTCCTATGGAGCGTTGGGCACCCAAAACCTGAAGGCCCCAGGATCAGAGGCAGTATTTGGAAATGTTGGCCTCTGACTTGCTCAAGGGATCACAGCAAGTTTGGGGCAGAGCTGGCAACAGAACTCAGGAGTCCTGACTCTGATTCTTCTGCTCCAGCATGCAGACACTGCTGCCAGTGTTATTGGTGTGAGAATATTCCAGAATAATTTAGGATATTAGTGTCCAAAGAAAGATCTTAGAATAAAGGTATCCTCTGAGGAACAGGGGAATTCTGCCCACTTTGCCAGCAGCTCCCCGCCACACCCCACTGGAAGAGCAGAGGGCTGAACTCCCAGAAATGCTGAGAGTGAGCACCGCTCCCAGTGTACATCGGTGGGAGCTGGGGGCGCTCAGTATCTCTTGAAAACCAGACAGCAACTAGCACCACTGTACGGAGACAACAGATTGCACGCAAGAGGGATATGCCTGCCTTTCAGTGACTAGGGCACCAGACCAGGATCAATCATAGAATATCATGGTTGGAAGGGACCTCAGGAGGTCATCTAGTCCAACCCCCTGCTCAAAGCAGGACCAATCCCCAACTAAATCATCCCAGCCAGGGCTTTGTCAAGCCTGACCTTAAAAACCTCCAATGAAGGAGATTCCACCACCTCCCTAGGTAACCCATTCCAGTGCTTCACCACCCTCCTAGTGAAAAAGTTTTTCCTCATATCCTACCTAAACCTCCCCCACTGCAATTTGAGACCATTACTTCTTGTTCGGTCATCTGCCACCACTGAGAACAGTCTAGATCCATCCTCTTTGGAACCCCCTTTCAGGTAGTTGAAAGCAGCTATTAAATCCCCCCTCACTCTTCTCCTCTGCAGACTAAATAATCCCAGTTCCCTCAGCCTCTCCTCATAAGTCATGTGCTCCAGCCCCCTAATCATTTTTGTTGCCCTCCACTGGACTCTTTCCAATTTTTCCACATCCTTCTTGTAGTGTGGGGCCCAAAACTGGACACAGTACTCCAGATGAGGCCTCACCAATGACGAATAGAGGGGAATGATCACATCCCTCGATCTGCTGGCAATGCCCCTACTTATACAGCCCCAAATGCCGTTAGCCTTCTTGGCAACAAGGGCACACTGTTGACTAATACCCAGCTTCCCATCCACTGAAACCCCTAGGTCCTTTTTTGCAGAACTGCTGCCTAGCCACTCAGTCCCTAGTCTTTGCAGTTCACGGGATTCTTCCGTCCTAAGTGCAGGACTCTGCACTTGTCCTTGTTGAACCTCATCAGATTTCTTTTGGCCCAATCCTCCAATTTGTCTAGGTCCCTCTGTATCCTATCCCTACCTTCCAGCGTATCTACCACTCCTCCCAGTTTAGTGTCATCTGCAAACTTGCTGAGGGTGCAATCCATGCCATCCTCCAAATCATTAATGAAGATATTGAACAAAACCGGCCCCAGGACCGACCTTTGGGGCACTCTGCTTGATACCGGCTGCCAACTAGACATGGCGCCATTGATCACTACCCGTTGAAGCCTGATGATCTAGCCAGCTTTCTATCCACCTGGGCAGCTCTGCCACTAACTTCAGGGTGACCTTGGGCAAGTCCATTCACCTCCTGGGGCCTCAGTTTCCCCATCTGTAAGATAGGGGTAATGATACTGACCTCCCTTGTAAAGTGCTATGAGATCTACTGACGAGAACTGCTAGATAAGAGCTGGGGACTATTATTTAAGATCACAGAGGGAGAAATTCATTCGTCTCTGCAGAAGGGGCCCAGCACAAAGTCTATGCACCACTGAAATCCCACTTTAGCTCTCAAAATAGGCCTGAAGTGGTGTACAGGCCTTGGCACTGTGGTTGCTTTTACTCAGCCCAGACAGTTGAGGGGGATTTCTGGACACGTTTCTAGAGAACGAAAGGACGTCTTACCTGCCATCCTGCCCTGAGGAGTGTGTGCGCCTCCTGCGGAGACAAACCAAAAACCAAGTTTATCTGAGTGGGGGGATTTAAAACAAAACAAAACAAAAAAAAAAGCCTTCCCTGAAGGGGCTGTTCTACTTGACAGCAATAATTAATCCCGAAAGCACGTTCCTCACTCCCGGGAGCGGTTTAATTAAAATCAGCTGGTCGCACTCCATGGCAGAGCGCAGCATACGCCGCTGATTTGTAGGGCAGAGGCTAACCCCAGTCAGCTAGCTCTAGGATAACCAGATTGAGAACACCATCCTTACCTGTACCTGGGCTGCTCAGAGGTCTCCGAGGGAGACCGCTCAGGAACAGAGAGCGACGTTGAAGAGAGCGTCGTTGCTATGGAGGCTGTGGTTGCTTCTTCGAAGGAAGGGGGAGTGCAGGGTAGCAGGTCTGGCCTTCCTGCTATGCCCAAGACCAAGAGCAGAAAGACGACAGGAAAAAACAGGCTGAAGGAGTTAAATACAAGCAACACTGGCCTGTCTCCAGCCAGCCGCTGAAGCCATGTCAGTCTGCTGTACCACCACTGGGATCCACACCCCACAGGCAGTGGGCAGTCTGAAATGCTGTGCACCTGCGGAGGTGTTTGGGGGTGGACTGACAGCGCTGACTTGAGCTAGGTGAGGGCTCAGCACAGCCCTGCCACGGAGCTTCACTCCCAACTCCACCAGTACGGAGCCTCCTGGCTGAAACCTGTCATTGCAATACGGGGCCAGGACCACGGAAAGCTTCCTCGCTCGTACCCAGCTGGCTTTGGGCTCAGACTGTCAGATCAATACCCCCGTATGCTCAGACGATGAACGGAGCCCTCAGCGTTTCACCCAACTATGCTGTAAAGATGTAACATTTATGGGCCCGGCTGGCCACTGCCTTTTACCATTCAGAACTGGTAAAAGTAGCACAGATGTACGTGACGCAAGGCTGTGGAGAATCAGACCCAGCTTTCTCCTGGCAAAGGCCAAGTCTTGTACTGTACAGCAGTACCTGAGCACCAATGGAATTGGGTTCCACGTCCCCATGTAGCCCCAGTTCTCTTCTCACTAACAGCGAGATGGTCAACAAGCCAACAGCGTTTCCATGGTGTCTGGACTGTCCCTGTCATCACTGCGAGTGCCAACTAGCAGTGGGCACCTTGCAGCAGTGATGTCAATTACCATTTTTACACAGAACCCCTAAGGTGCTGGCTCTCTCCAGAAGTGGAGGGAAGGGACTCCACCCTCTTCAGAGCCACTGGCGCTGCTTAGCCATATACTTGTTCCTAATACTATGCCAAAGCAATATTCTCTTACCTTCCCCCCTGTCCTGGTTAAGTTTAGCACCTGCAAAGCACAGCAAGAAATGGAATGAAGAGCGGTTGATCCAGGGAAACGCATATTTGGTGCACAGTGAGGGAAACTGAATGAGTACAGGGGAGGATGCTAAGGAACAGCTACACACCTAGGGGGAGAGAATAGCCACAGGGCAGCCAAAACCACCACAACCGTTACCTTCGTCGTCCAACGTGGGGTAACTCCTGGCGGCTCGGAGATCATACTGGGCTTCATCCCTCTCCGAGGGGATCTGGCTAGCTGAAAATGCAGCTGTTGGGCCAGGCATCTTGACAGCTAACAAGGCACTACGTCCTTTCTTAGATGGAGACGATTTCAGAGCTGCAGCCAGAAGAGTTAAGGAGATGAGACCACAAGCCACACTCACTGACTGGACACTAGAGAAACCATCCCGCCCCTTGGATGAACATCCGCACAACACAGCAACAGAAGGACTAGCTGTGGGCTGTTGATACCGTTTGCCTAAAGAGCTTCCAGCTCTGAATCAGGCACGTCAGTTAGGAAGTTTGATCAGCTCCAAACTGCAGTGAGCTCCAGCTTCCTGGCCATTGCAATTTCCTAGCTTAGGCCAGGCCTGCTGTGGGGAGAGCCCAGTTTCCCCACATCGTTAGCTCACATAAGGAAGGTTGACAGGAGAAATACGAGTTCCTCTTGGCAAGCATTTGCCAATCATGCCCTCTCACGGATGTCCTGAGGCATGGCATTCTCGGATTCCTACACACCTGCTTTAAGAACTCTATATACCAGGGGTTCTCAAACTGGGGGTCACAAGGTTATTACATGGGGGGGAGGTCGCAAGCTGTCAGCCTCCACCCCAAACCCTGCTTTGCCTCCAGCATTTATAATGGTGTTAAATATATAAAAAGAGTTTTTAATTTATAAAGGGGGGGGGTTCTCATTCAGAGGCTTGCTACGTGAAAGGGGTCACCAGTACAAAAGTTTGAGAACCACTGCTATATACTGACACAAGGGCACCAAGAGAACTGTGCAACGGTGGTTATACATACAGGTGTCAGGAGAACTCAAAACACTCATGCAAAGGAGTGGGAGCAGGGAGATCGGAAGCAGCAGGGCTACTTTAGTACGGCAGAGCATTCAGTCAAGGTCTTCCCTCCTAGCAGGGTCAGGGGACATGGGGGAGGAGAAGGCTGCCTGCCCATCCCAAAGGGAGGTGGTCCCAGCGGGTGCCCCAGGATAGCGAGGCTGCAGACACTTACAGGAATTCTTTCGGAACACTGTGTTGGTCATGAATTTGAAGAATCTCTCTGCATAGAAGCTGGGTCTGTGCACTGAGACCGTGTCCTAGAAACAGGAGAGGTGATCAACATTATGCTTAAAATCTCTCTCCTTATCAGCACTGCCCAGCGAGTCGTCTATTCCACTGCCAGCACCGTAAGCACCTCATTTCAGGCAAGCCTTTCCATCTTAACACTATAAATATGCTTGCAGCATGGCCTTTGATTTGACTGCATTTTGATGAGGTTCTCAGTGTATTACGTTGGGCTGGTGATTCTGCTGCTTAGAGGGTACCTAGATTTTTGGAGGAAGCAAATGACCTTATTTCATACAAGAGAGTCCCCCGGCTTTGTTTGTTGCTGTTCAAAGCACACTTGGATACAGTGGAATTGGACATGGTCACCAACATTCAGCAATACAGCATCACTGCATTTTAGTTGTACTGTGCATTTCATTTTGTGTACTAAAGCGGAAACTGGCTCTGACAGCTTTGATGTTCTCTTCTGCTTCCGTAACCACCGGCTTCTGTAAATGAGGCAAAGGCATTTTATAGAAATACGATGTGCGTTTCTGAAGAGCAAGTCATCTCCCACCTGAAGTCAATTTTGCAGCAGCACAACTTGCTGCTGTGGAACACATTGGAATGGCAGAGGAAAACAAGTAGAAAGTGACTCCTCGTTAGTAGATAATTCACCCGGGTGGAACTACGAACACATCACCCAGTGCTCTGTGCCAGTACAAAGGTCCCTAGGACAATACAAAGACAGAGGACCGAAACTTGAGGTCTGACAGCTAAACGGTTGAGGAAGTGGGCCGAGCTAAGGGAACCTGAATGGAAGTACCATTCCACTGCCCCAAGCGTATAGGCGTGAAGAATTCCTCCTTTCCATTGGATGTAAGCTGTACCCGCGGAGAGACTACAAACAGCAAGGTAAATGGCACCAAACTGCATACAAGAAAGCAATGTCAGTACCCCTGCAGACCACAGCTTGCTGACAGCATTTCTCACCCAGGGCTGTGTGTGTTGAATACTCACCCCATCATGGACAAGGGCCTTCCAAGTATGTTCTAGCTTCTTGATGAACCTAATTTTGAGAGAGAGAGTGTTGGACACAGGTTTGCCCTCCTCGCCCTGGCCAGACCACCTTTCACAGCAGAGGACAGAGAGCTGCTAATATTCCTTCCCGTTCTCAGAGCACAGCTTTCCTCTCTCCAAGACAGCTGCACTGATGCCTCTGAAGCAGAGATTTCTAGGTCTCAGGAGCTGGAAGGTCAAGACTCCCTGGAAACATTGGAGGTGGGAGGGGCACAAGAACTACTCCCCTACACATGGTACTACCCCTCCAGAAAGGGGAGACTTTTCTTTAAGGAAAGCAGATTCAGCACCATTGGCTGAGATAAGAGCTTCAAGATAAAAACCCACAGCTTTCAAATATGCAGTGATCAATGTGAGACAGATTGGGATACTTGCTCTCGGAGACGGTCGTCTCAAAGGCAGGCTTTCATCTCTCTCCATACAGTATTGAAACCAGGTTTTATAGAGGCTCAGGAGTCCGAGGATGCTCAAGCCCCCTTACCTGTAGGACTGAAGGATATCTATTATTCCGACGTGCAGCAGGAGGTGCTCTCCTTTGCCATTCACGGCTGGGATTCCTCCCATTCTGAAGAAAAGAAAACATTGTCACACCAACTCAGAGATGCCCTACGTTACTTGTGCTGTATGTCAGAGTGGAAAGACAGATATCCACATTATCGGGGGGACAATCTTGTGGTTAATCACGTTGACTCTGGTGCAACAGCTTTCATTAGAAGATACAGTACCTGTGGAGTCATGCATTTTTCTGTCTGACTGGAAGGTGGTGTTCTATGAGTCAACCTTGGTACAGCACTTGACCATACACAGTGCTAAGGTTTATTATGAATCAGGGGACTGCTCTCTCCTACCTGGGCCAGACACCCCAGGGTTCCTGTCCTACAGCAGGACATGGGTTCATACTCAGAAGCTAGACGTAAAGAACCAGCTGCAGTGCCACATGTGAAATGCACCCTTCAGATACACTAAGCTAGCAGCTTTCTGCCAGTCGCTAGTGGCAACCTAGGAGGACATTAAGACGCCTGTGGTACTTCAAGGAGACATCCGGGCAAACATCCCCTTCTCCCAAAAATATACGTTCTGACATTTAAGACTGGGTGTTAGCACCCACCACACACCAGCTGCTCCCTACAGCAGTGGTTAGGTAAGTCTTCGGCGTGCCCTTCGCAGGCAAAATGCTTTGAGAACCCTAGGGCATAACGCCCCCTTTTATTGTAAGGGCCAGACTGCTCACGAGTACAGATGGCACAAGCCCTGGATCAGTCAGTGGGAGTTGTGTGCATATAAAAGCAGAAGCTTGGCCCAAGTCTTTAAGCAAAAGTTTGTTTTCAAACCGCCCCCCCCACCCCCGCCCATTAATACCCATCTTGAATTTGCAGCGCAGTTAGTATCAGCACTTGGTAAGTCGACACGCGGACATCAGGCTGTCCACTGGAATTAAGAGTTATTTGAGAGAATGGAAACACCAAAGTATTTCCTGGCTCTTTAACTGTACAGAATCCTAACTGTTCAAAACGGAGCAGCTGGTCTCTCAGAGCACAGATGCCAGCAGACAAACGGAGCAACCCCACCATGTTAGTGAGCCCAATCCACCGAGCCATAAAACCAAAATGCTGCAAGAGCCGCACACGGCAGAGTGCAGCAAGCACTAGGCAAGCTCCACCTGTGCACTTCCAAGCCTCCCCGTCAAACCCCAACATGCCCAGGCCTGGATCTCTCCTGAGCAGAGGCCGGGTGCTGCTAAACATGCCACATCCTCAAACCACGCTGGCCTGCTAGGATTCCACAGGGACCAAGTGACAGTCTCACGATCCAAGCAGAAACTGAACTCTAATCTCCACGGGCTAGTCTAGTGTGTAGCCCCACTGCATCACCACACTCCTGAGCGAAGCCTGCCCCCATCTCTCCGCCCAAGACCAGTGCTGGGCCTACAGGCTGGTACAGGGCCCAGTTACCTACCAGATGAGGTGCAATTCATGGTCACGACCATTGTAAATAACTAAATGGGAACTGGTAAGTGTTTCAGAACGACAATGACCACATTTCACAACCAACTACTCCATGCTACAATACATCAGTGGCTGCGCTCCATTTTCCTTAGGGTAGATGGGTCATGCAGCTAGTTCAAGCCAACGGCACAGGGTGGCAACCTTTAGAGATTTACTACGTTGGCTTTTTGCTTCCACCCACTCCCATTACAGCAGTGCAAGAGAACCAGGTTTTCACCTACGTGTCATCTGTATCTATGGACTCCCCCCGGGCAGCCCCACCCTGGATGGACTCCATGGCTGTGGAGTAAAGTGCCTTCTGCCCAACGGGACGCTTCTCATCAGACGTGCTCTGGGCTCCCTCAGTTTGCCGCTCCCGTTCTTGCTGGTCTATGTTATGCACCCCGAGCAGCAGGCTGTAGTCCATGATTTTAAAGCTTTCCAACACCTATAGGTTAGTATCAAGTTCAAGAACAAATCAGACAAAAAGACAGTCAGTCCAGTAAGTTCTCACATGCTACTTCAAAGGCAGACCCAAAAGCATGGAACAGTCCATCTGGTTACACAGAACTCATGCCAACAACTCCTAGGCAGCAGCGTGAGAGAGCGTCAGAGTTAATCACCCTTTGTTTCAACACAACATACTTTGGGCTTGGTCTAACGGATCTCAGACACCCTTGCCATTGTCTTTTAGGTGGGTTGTGGGATGGCAGAGTTCACAAGGAGCCATCATCTGCTGCACACTGTACAGTAGAAGCTTGTTCACGAATTCACCCCAATGACCCAGTTCTGGATGACTGAATTGTGTGAACTGGAGAATCAGTGAACAAATGTGATCGGAAGAACCAAGAACACCACAGCACACGGCAAGCTGTGTCCCAAGTGTCATTTGGTTTTATGACATTTCGTAGGACACTAATGAATGTTCTCTGAAACTGGCAGAGTACTATGAGCCCGAACTACTGCACTCTGCTTTTGGGTGAGCTGAGAACTGGGGTGGAGACAGCTGGCTTTGGGGCTTACAGATTAATGAGCTAATAAAAGCATGGGACAGTCCATGTTGGTTACAGCTGCTAGAGAGCTACACAGTTAGGCAGTCCAGCTTTCTAGGTTTACCTTGCCCTTACCAAGCAGTCTCGCTGCAGCGTTTTCACCAGTGCACTGAAGGTGTCTGTGTCCAGCATTAGGCCTTCTGGCATGTCCTGCATGAAGTCCAGGTCCTTGAAAGTGGGGCTGGATTTCTCCTTCTCCTTCTTGGATGCCCGGCGTTTGTAGGTCGAACCTTTCAGGTCAAATTTGAGGTGCATTTTCACCACCCGGGGCAGGATATTGTTCATCACCACCACCCGAATGTTCTTGCCTCCCGACTGAACGCAGTACAGTCCATAGAATTTTGGCAGCAAGGTCCGTGGGTTCTGGTTCAGGTTCTGCAGTGGGGCAAGGAAGGCAGAAAGGGAAGGTTAGAAAGAGCCATTGTGAAAAACAACTGCTTTGTTCAGTGCAGAACTCAAGCTCAGATTGGCTTTGGGAAGGGTTTGCAGACTAGCATTTGCAAATCCAGAATTTATTTTTACCTTGACAGCTTCGCACAAGAAAGATCCCAAAGAAACTCCAACTAACCATTTGAATGGCTTCACCTAGGACCTGGCTTTACAAACTGGAAAGATTGTTATGCCTTGATTTGCCTATAGAAAATAAGATTTTGCACCTCTCTCTGGGCAAATAGCCAAGTTTGGGAACTCCCAAACAGCTTTCCCCACAAACTGCAGCTAAAGAAAGGGAAACCTAACCAACCCCCCCCCCCCACTAGTTAGTGGGAATTTAAAGTTTTAAAATATCAAATATCCTCATCCAATTGGAGATCTTACAACTATGATCTGTTCCCTAGCTCAGAACAAACCAGTGGCATAACATGTATTACAACATCTCTATGAAGCCTCTCCAGCAGGAAATACTATCGTCTCAGCTTACCTTTAATAGAAAGAGTCAAATTTATAAAACAGTCTGCCAGAGAGATCAGTTAAGCCACCCCACTGTCAGGCCCATTTTAGGCAATCATGTTATTAGGAATGATATCACAAACCCGGTTTGCTTGTTCAGCGCTGGGAGGCTTTTAAAAGGAAACAAAAAGAGCTATGCATGCTATATGAGAGAAGAGATGAACCTGCCAGATTTCAAAACAAAGGAAAGCAGAAGCACAGCAAGTGTATGAAAATTTAATGCCCTTCATCTCATCTTTCCTCACTAGACCCAGGAGTGAGGTTTTTTTCTGAGTGTGTCAGTCGATACAGTGCCGTACAAAGCCACCCCTGCCAGCCAGCAGCTGAAAGCAGAACTCCACTTTCCAGAGTTAGAGCAACTCAGCACCAACCGCCCTGGTGTCTTGTCTGTCTCAGGTCATTTTACAACTCAGATGAGTTTCAGATAGCAGCAGGGAGACCCTCATAGCAATTAGCACAGTGTAACTTTACAAAATAGCAAACAGCACAAGCGCTTTACAACAGGGCGAGAAGTCATGTTTGAGCCTGTATCATTATTTTTATTGTCCAACCATCTAAAGTTCCTGGGACAAGACGAGTCTAATTACTACTTTCGTTTGAGATGTCGTAATCCTAGGAGCCCTGCCTAGCGTGCTGCACATGCTCAGACAGAGTCAAATTTTCAAAAGCTCTTCAGTGATTTAGCTGCTTAAATCCCATTTTCAAAAGTGAGCCATTGATTTTCAGTCACACTCTGGAGCCTCGGTGCCTGAAGTGCGTCTGAATAATAATTCCTAGCTCTTATCTAGCTTCTTTCTTCAGTACCTCTCAAAGCACTTTACAAAGCGAAGTATCATCACACCCATTTTACAGACGGGGAAACTGAGGCACTGGGAGCAGAAATGGCTTGGCCAAGGTCACCCAGCAGGCCAGTGGGATAGCCAGAAATAGAATTCAGGTCTCCCCAGTTCCAGTGCAGTGCTCTGAGTGAGGCAGGGATCCTGAGGAATATAGCTCATCGGGTATTTAAAGACTAGTACGATGCACACATACAAGGGGCAGAGTGAAGGTCGTGTGGGTAACCTTAGCTCTGGCATTTCCATAGCACAGTGCTTCCCCTTTGCAGGCTTCGGGTTTTTCGAATGCAGTTTTTTATCAGGAATTGGGCCTTAAGATGCAGCTGTGTAGGAGGAGATGCTTCCTGCCACTGGGGGGGACCCACTTTCCCTGGTACAGTGGGTTCCTGTTCTGGTTCTCTCGTTTTCTTCTCCTGGAAAGTCTCTGCTGAGCCCCAGTGCACGGCCATGCTAACCCACCATGCTGCTGCACTGTAGAGCAACCCACAGTCTGGTGTCGGTTAGAAAATGCCAGGCTGCAGCCACGGGCTGATACAGGCAAAGGCTTCAGCTGACAGACTGGTACCAGGGGCCTGTTGACGGCAGGGATCCACTACAATAGAACAGCCCGTTGCTAAGCAGATCTCTATTAAGCAGCACACACACACAGGGGAAATTCAGGAAATAGTAGGGATGGGTACTCCCGAAACAAACATGCTTGGGAGTTGCACAAAAGCAGGGCAATAAGGCACCCACTCTGCCTTCACAAACCAAGGAGCATCTGATAGGAGACAAAGGGGAGGAGAAAGTTTCATCCCTTATGGCCTCCAACAATTAAGGCATGATAATCTGCTATCCTGGGACACAACAGCAGTAAAGCAGGAGGAGGGTGCAATTACTTGTCAGGACATGGCTCAGCTGTCTCCAGGTTTCAAGTGAGCTGAATTTTGTTTCCACATCAGGCTTCACAATAGGCTGTTCATTCTGTCATGTGCGCTAGGCAGGCAGGCAAAGCAAGCCCTGCTGGGTTACCAAACACCACCCTTTGTGGTGCTGAGGACAGGCAAGCTGTACATTTCTCCCACAAACCAAAGCCCTGATACGCACCATGTAGTAGCCAGGAAGAAGTTTCTGTAAGAATTCCGCTTCCTTGTGCATCACAGTTTTTATGATGAACTCGTCATCACTGGTGACATAGAAGAGGGAGCCACTGGCACCAGGGTTCGACAGCTCGATCAGAGGCTCGTTACATAACGAATACTAGGAAGGAAAGAAAAAAAAAATAAGATGCCATTCATATACCACATGATAAGCTATGACCAGAATAATACATCTGCCAGGCATTCCTAAGGCACCACCTCATGGAATCTAGATCAAGAGGTCTGGGATATTAAGCAGTATGGAAATTGTGAACCTTAAACTGGAGTTAGGTCTCTCAGTGGGTTAGGTGGACGACAGCTTACAAACAGCTGCATACATTACAGTCCAGAGTGCCCCGACTGCTCACTGAGTCAAGCTAATCTGCCTGCCTTCAGTAACACCCAGGCTGCAGAACGACATCAAATCTTTTTAATGTTTTGTGCCCTGTACCACCACCACATATAGGGTTCTTTCCCTCAGCGTGTTAGTGTGCGCGCAGACAGAATGATCAGATTTGAAGAGACAAGCCAGCTTGTTCAGCGTTGTGTGCTGCAGTGCCAGAGAGGAACAAAATGCACTGCCTGTTCCCAAGACTAAAGCTCTCCCATGTGCTCAAAGATACATGGTTTGCAGAGGCGTCCCTCACACCCTCAGTGCAGCAACTAAAAGAGGTGGGACCCCCCCCCCCAGAAAACTCATGTATCAGTAGGCATATGGTAATTATGCTTCCCTGTATTCAGAACCCAATCCTGGAGAACAGAGCAGGGACTAGAAATCTGAACAGCAAGTTCCCAGAGCAGAATGTGCATGAGGAGCAGAAGGGAGGAGGAGGTGTTGTGTGGATACAATACCCCAAAAACATTTGCACATATCAGACAAAAGGGGTTAGGGCAACATTATGTAGGAGCTGATATTTGAAGAAGGTAAGGCAGGGTAAAGCAGACAATACAGAGGGGACATAATCAGAGCAATACATTAAATGCTATCATTACATGCTGAAAACAGCTTTCAGCACTGCATGGATTAACGATCCAAGACTTTATCAACTTAATTATCTCATGCATAATTAAAAGGCATTCACTGCCGTAGTGGGCCAGAGAATGGGGAAGCAGTGGCTGCAAATCAGATCTGTGACCTTTGGAATTCAGGCAGGCTCTCTCCCTCCCCCAAGTTTGTAACCATTATCATCAAATCAGCAAGCATTATCCCAGATGGCACAGATGGGGATTTCTGTTGTTGTCAAGCAGCCCCATCATACAAGCTCATTTTTGCTGGTATGTTTTCAGTCCTCATTTCTGACTAACTGCAGATATGGGCAAAATGGTTACATAAAAATGGCACCTTCTTAAGAAGATCTGCTCCCGCCTCCAAGAAACTTCGCCTTGCTATCAGCAAGACGAGGTGCAACCACTCACATACAGGAGCCAACTTTAACGGAGGCCTGACCTACGCTTAAGTTTTAAACTGACGTTGCTCAGGGGTAGGAAAAGTTCACAACAGACACTGTAGTTAAGCCCTATCCCCTAGTGTGGGCACAGCTAGGTAGATGGAAGAATTCTTCCGTCATTAGCTACCACCTCTCCGAGAGGTGAATTAACTACAGCGATGGGAAAACCCCTTTGTCACAGTAGGAAGCAGCTACACTACAGCTGCGCCGTAGCTGTGTCACTCCAGCACCCATAGTGTAGACATGGCCTTAGTCTATTCCAAATCCAATCAGTGACCTGACGGGAGAATATTGGTTAGCCCTGACGAGCCATTTCAGCTCTAGGAGAGCAAGTTAGAGTCTATTCTGATTTTCACATTACCAAGTGTTAACTACTCTCAGATTGTTAAATCTTTATTACTGGGGATGATGCATGAGGCAGAAAACATCTTCCCTGAGGTCCCGAGGGAGTTTAGAATACTCATCTTTTTTCTTGTAGACAGAGTGCATTTGTTGCATTATCAGTGAGTAACAGATATGGAACCCCACCATATCATTTTAACCAAATGCACTTTAAAGACTCCATGACAGTAGATTATTCTATTCTTCCTTTAACAGAGGGTGCCCTAATAGACCTCATTCACTGGGAATGGACTCAGCAAACCAAAGCAGAAATACCAGAAGACCAGGAGCCTCTCAGACCCACACTTCCAGCTGGTCTTTCTCCCAGATTGTACAAGAGAAGCACCACCACAGACTTCCTCACATTTGGGATCTGCTTGATGTACAGGATCAGAGATTCTCTCTAATCCCAGTACTTACCTCAGTCTCCAGCTACCAAATATTAGGTGGGGGATGTTTGGCTTTCTTCTCTATGTTCTCTCCTCAAATCTGACTTCAACTGCCCCTGTGATATTGACCCAATCACTTGACTCCATGCCTCAGTTTCCCCCAGCTATTATCTGGAGACTGAATTTAACAAAAATCCAAGGAAACCCCCTAATCCCGTGCAGCTGACTGGTCACATATCAGTCTGTGGTATGGCGTTCCCCCATCTTCACTTTTGCTGAGGCTTCAAATAAAGCAGTTATATCCAAGCCCATTCATAGCTAGTACTAACCCCAGAGAAATAAAGAACTCCACACATACCAAATAATCATCTGGACGAATTCCAAAGAGCTCCCGGAAGTACCGAAAAGCCACGGGTGCATAGGTTTTGAACCTGAAGTCAGGGTAGTGGTGAGCTGGAGTGAGGTTACTTCCTTCACTGCATGGCAAGGATACAAAAAGAGCAGGCATGTTATTTCACACTAACGCCTCGCATACTCGCACATTTACACCCAGCCAGTTAATAGATATGAAAAAAAGGCAAATTGAGCTTTGTAAAAAGGCATCCCAAGAAGTCACCAGCCTAAGCACAAAGATCTTGCCTGACCTCATCAGGACATTAACAAAAAGATCTAATATTTTAACCATCTGGCAAGGAAACACTCACTCCTTGGGAAGAGAGAATAGAAGTTTGCAAGGCTAGACGTATTTACATACAGAATCTCGATTCTGTAAGCCCTGCACATGAACAGCTCAGCCATGCAATAGCTGAAGTGGTCCAATGAACATTGTTGGCTCAGAGGGTTTCTTCAGTACAAAGATAACATAACATCTGGAGGTGAAAATTCCACGTAAGTAGGTTAAAAAGGACGACAATTATAAAGGCAATGAAAGCTTTGAGGCTAACAAGCCCAGTAAGCAGATATATCACAGCCCATAGTAAATCTAACCCCATCTCTTGAGTTGCAGCACCATGATTTCTAATGCTTCCAGTAATGTGCTGGTAAGAAATAGGTGCACACTTGAATTCTGAGGGCCCACTTTTCTGCTTAGAGTGAAGCCCCTTTAAATCAGCATGATGAAAGGAAACAGCCAGCCCCTGCATTTTGTTTCACTTGTCCACTTACCTGGGGAAGAAAATGCTCTCCACCACATAAAAATCCTGCATCAGGACGTCTCTCTCTGGCTTGGAGCTCAGGTTCCCCACCGTGTAACCAATACCCAGCTGGATGGCCCCCTTCAGAGTGGTCGAAGTGGTCTAGCAGAAGGAAGAGAGCAGTCAGTGCACATTCACCGTAAGTTACAGCAACAGCCCCCACATATAGGTAACCTTGCTGCTCTGTGATCATGCTGATGAGGGAGGTGTCAGATATTAGCTGCTTTGTATGAGGCCAAACTACAGACTGCCTCAGGTTTCTATAGGATGACAGTTGTAAAATGCTTGTAGCGTGTAAGGTCAGCACAATACACTGCAGGGAAATCTAATCAAACTGGTTGGCCAATTGCACACCTATATTCCCCATTTGCTTCTTGATTCTAGTCTATTCTATTCTCAACCTCCCACTTGTACGTGTGGCCACTACCCTCCAGAAATCAAGCAAGAGATGAAACCTTTTTGTAGGTAGTTTCGCCAGAAGCATCAACTCCTCGATGACCTATCTTCTTCCCTTGGCCAACTCCAGGCTGTCCTGATAATGATGGGGCCTGGGAAAGAGAAGTTTTCAGGTCAAAGTGGTGAAGAAAAGCTACACTAGCAGAAGGAAGAGAAGAGGCACAGTGGCACAGCTGTGGTTATAAGGAATGCAATGGTCTGCATTTATTCCTGTGCAGAGTGCATACAGATGTATTTGGCACCAGCAAGCTTTAAACACTAAATTATACATCCGCTGGCTATCAACTCCCCTCTCATTCTGAGGGGTTTGTTTCTCACACACAGGACTGTGGATCTTGACATACTGGGAGGAGGGATGGTCTTGGGTTAAGACACTGGATTGGGACTCAGTTCTAGGTTTGTTTCCCAGCTCCATCAGACTCCCTGTGTAAAAGCCAGAAAGGACCATCATGATCCTCTGACTGCCTGTATAACAACTGAAGGCAAAAAACAATTAATTTCAGTGCCTCGGTTCCCCATTTGTAAAACTGGCGATACTTCCCCACCTCACAGGGTAATGGGAGAATAACTGCATTCATGTTTGTGGGGTGCTCAGGCACTGTGGGGATGTGAATCAAATACTAGCCAGACTGATCAGTCTTTAAACACCCCACTCAGATAAGTATCAGGCCATTTGGGCTTCAGAGCTCAAAGCCAACCCCTTATACTCCATCTGAAAGCCAGCAAGCAGAGTGGATAACGAATCACCAGTGTGGTGTTCATGGGGAGATACTTCACTTAAGCAAGCTGCTGTTTACAATTGATTCACCAAGCCAGGTGAATTGCTGTAATTGTAGCAGTTTCCTCCAGAAATGTAGCCAAGGTGCATAAAGTGCGGTCTGAGTGCCAACACTAAAACCATCGCCATCCCCTCCGCTCTTCTGTCCCGTCTCTTCTCCATCTGCTCCTTCCAGAATCAGCAGCAGAGCTGTACACATCGAGCCAACTGCACATCGTAAAATTCAAGGCAGTGTTTCTCTGCAGTCCCATCCACCTATAAACATCTCTGCCTTGGAGTGCTGCTTTAATGACTCTGCAGCTGCCCACTACCCACGGCGATTGAGAAGCGTCACAGGCAGCCAACAACATTCAGTGGACTCACCATGTACATTTAGGGGGAGAAATCGTGCTTGAGCATTCTGCTTCTGTGAAGCCACTAACAAACAACAGCCAGACCTTTAGACAGGACTCATCTAGGCACAATATGTAATGACCCTAGGCAGTCTCTCATGGAGGAACACTACATCAGTGGTATTGGCTATGCAGCTGCACTTGACAATTTATCAGCACTGATGTTTACAATAAAGGGAGTGTGATTCTATTCAGACTGCAGCAAAGTATTGCAATATTTCCTTCCAATTACCCAAGCTGCTAGAGTGCCTTCTGGACAGGACCAACTGGATGCCTTTACTTCTTTCTATAAAGATCTATGTAGTCTTGGACATTTCTACAGCAGACTCCAGCCATTCTGACTACCATTACTCCACACATGTAGTTAACGTTACATTTTGCATCTTCCCCCCAATGACCTCAAAACTCACTACAAATAGGAATTAAACCGTTGCAATCCCACCCCATGCTGTGGGTAATTAACCCCATTTTACACACTGACCAACAATGGCACCGACAGGTTACGTGACTGAAGTCACACAGCAAGTAAGAGTTGGGGATAGAGGGCAGGGGCTCGACCCCCAGGCCCTTGTTCTAACCATCACAGAGCATTTCCTGTCCCAGAGAGGACTGGATATTTATTTGTGCAATGAAAGAAGGAGTTAGCCTGTCCAGAAGTTTAATTTCCCACTAGGTGTTGATTTGGGGGTGTGAGAATGGCTCTCATACTCCCAGAGCCATCGCTTTATAGAAAATTATAATTATTGTTAAATGAGGGCCCATCACGGTATCTGGGTGCCTACAAACAATGACCCCCCACCAATCCTTATTACTCAAAGTCTGACACAGCTGGACCAAACAAAAATTGGCTGAACACTGCCCTAGAGATCAGGGGCCAGCACACGGGATCCTCCCTGCTGCCAACTGTGGTGTTTAACTCCAGAAAGCCAGAGCGACTTAGCAAACTATAACCTATCGTAGCTAATGAGTGAGAGAGGGGTGATCCCTGGGACCCATCCCCTATGTAATAAATAATCCGCTCTTCTACTGTGCTTAGTAACCATCTAGTTTTTACATAGTGCTTTTCATCAGATCTCAGCATTTTACAAAAGAGGTCAGCATCATTATCCCCATTTTACAGATGGGAAACTGAAGCACGGGGAGGGGAAGGGACTTGCCCAAGGTCTTCCAGCAGGCTAGTGGCAGCGTCAGGAATTTAGAACCCAGGTCTTCTGAGTCTGTCCAGTGCTCTACCCAGCTGACCACACGGATACACATTCAGAACTTTACAAATTGCACCTAGAAGCCAATCAATGGTGCACTGGGGAGATACACACACACACACACACACACAATATCACACCTCACCCAAGACATTTATAGCAGCTTTTATCATATTTGTTTTATTCTACAACCACTAAATCTGCACAATATTACAGAACAGTTAGCAAAGGGAGAAAACTTAAAAGCATAAACAAGAGCCAGATGGATTTTCAGGTGAGATTTCAAAGAGTTGATGAGGCGCACACACTCAGAGCTGCGGAGCAGCCTCTTGTACCAAGAGCAGTGGGATTGTCGAAAGGTACAGAGACAAGTGGTAGGTGAGTAGCGCCACTGAGTGTGTGCGGGGGGTGGAAGAGATGCTATATTTGCATAGCTTATATGTATCACAGGCTGTTAAAGCCAGGAGTATACTTTACAAAGGTTTTGCTCTTATCAGTGCTTCATTCTCAGGGAAAAACGCTAGCCAGAGCCAAGAGCTTACTCAGATTCTACAACCAGTGACAAAAACTGAACCACATGAGCACAGCAGCAGAGAGAGGGTGGGACTGGTCGCTACAATGGGTAGCATTGACTAGAAATCTGGTAACTGAAGTAGCAAACTGAATAAATATTTAAAGGCCTGATTTTCAGGTGAGCACCTGCAGCTCCCATTGACTTTAACTGGAGGATGGGGTATGAAAATCAGGTTCTCAATATATGTACACACAAGTTTAGTGTCAGCTCTAGGAATTTTATCAGCAGCTTTCCCCATTTCCGATTTAGACTTGCGTGCTGTTTAGTGAAGCACAATTTATTGGGATCTCTATTCTAATAAAGATACCTCTCCAAGCAAAGCACATTTTGTAACTTGCTTTTCCACCTGAGCGTTCAAATACTTAGATGGGGGCCAGTTTCAGTAGATACATTTGTTGTGTTAGACTACAGGAGCTTGAGTTGCTCAGGACTGGTGAAGGGTTACAGAGCTTTGACCAGAAGGTCAGGGATTTAATTTTGGGCCTGCATTGGTAGCGAAGTGCTTACATGGCTTTCATCACTGTAGTAATAAAATCCTTAAGACTATCTTCTCAAAACCCCTGAGAGGTAGGGACATTTCATCCCCACTGGACAGTTAGGAGGGATAGCTCAGTGGTTTGAGCATTGGCCTGCTAAACCCAGGATTATGAGTTCAATCCTTGTGGGGGCCATTTAGGGAATTGGGGTAAAGATCTGTCTGGGGAGTGGTCCTGCTTTGAGCAGAGGGTTGGACTAGATGACCTCCTGAGGTCCTTTCCAACCCTGATATTCTATGAAATAAATTAAGTGACTTGTCCAAGGTCATACAGAAAGGTTGAGGCAGGAATGGAATTTTGATCTCTTGAGTCCCAACTCAGAGCCCAGTGGAGAGCAATGGAGTACTGGTGAGATGGCCCACCTCAGTGCGCACCCACACACACACACCGGCTGAAAGCCTGTGCTATCAAAGTCATATTGTAAAAAAAGCCACAAATGTCCAAGAAGTTAAAAATTGGACACTAACAGACTGTGAATCCCAGTGATTGAACCTGCTGAACTGTGGCAGTTGGGCCCAGAAATCCATCTGTGCACTTTCCCCACATACAACCAATGAAATTGTTGCATGAAAATTATCTGTAGAGTAAGGGTGGTGATGGGTTGAGATTCTGCTGTTATTGCAATGGTCTAGGATCCTTGACTTGGCACAGATACATGTGGCTAAAAGTGGCTTACTGTAGCTAAAAGCCCATGCTCTCACACAGGTGTAATTTGTAGAGTCAAAATAGCTGAGAACTTGAACTGATCAGTAACAAATCCCAGTGATGATTCAATCCGCTGATACTCTAAATAAAAAGAATTCTCAGCCATGCTTGTAGCAATTTCCAGTGCTCCACACGGACTCAGAAAAACCCGAGGAGTCCTTGTGGCACCTTAGAGACTAACAAATTTATTTGGGCCTAAGCTTTCATGGGCTAGAACCCACTTCATCAGATGTATGAAGTGAAAAATACAGGAGCAGGTATAAATACATGAAAGGACATTCTAGCCTTCAGAGTGAGAATCCCTGAATATTACATAGATTAATTGGTGGGTCTCAGTCCAGTTCCAAATGGTCATATCAACACCACAAAATCCATCACCATAATTTGCCCTATCACTGCCAGTCAGCAGACAGAAGGGCTGAATGGATCATGAAAAACACCCCGCCCCTCAATGCCTTGCCCTGCTGCCAACCATGCTGTAGGAAGATAGAGGACCTCATTCTCCTAGGCTGCCAACCTGGCACCTTCATCAACACCAAGATTTACTTAAAAAACCATGACTCTTCCACCTTGCACATTCCTCCATTTCAACTGTGCGCCATAAAAGCTCTATTTGTGTTCTCTCTCCCCCTCTGCAGAAGGTTTTAAACAGCAGTATGCAACTCACCTCAGTGAGGGCCGTCTTCTTCAGTGCCAGACCTGAGGAGAGAAGAACAGTAGGTCAGTAGGAGGATGGTCACAGGCTCTTTGCAGGTGCATTTATCCCAACAGCTGATCAGTCAAGCAAATTGCCAGAAAAAACAAGGCAGTAATTTTTTGCCCAGCTTTCATTTCTGCAAGCGCAGGGGTCCCAAGTTAAAGAACAAGCCTGGACAACTTGGCTTTTAGAAGCTCATAGGGTGCCTATGTCTTCTTTTCTAGCTCTCGGTGGGGTTTTTACTCTAAAAATGTTATGTCAACTATGTAACTTTCCCCTACTTCTTGCTGCTCCTCCAGTAATGGGACTGGGCTACACTGAAGAATTATTTAATTAAAGCCCAAAGAGGACCCCAAAGAGGCTTTTATGATGCTCTCTTCTAGCCACTCAACAAGAGGAAAAACTGGTCTGAATGGAGCCCCAGATCTACTTAAAGAACCCCACGCGCACTAATGCATTAGCCTTCATAGCACCCTGGGGAGGAAGAAAGTATTATTCCCATTTTACAGACAAGGAACTGAGGCACAGATTAAATGACTTGCTTAAGGTCACACAGGAAGGCAAAGTCTGAGCATGTCCCACTAGCACCTTAACACAAGCCCGTCCTTTTCCCACCCTAGCTGTAGTCAAACTTTGCAGACTGAGCCACGCACGTTTCTAAATGAGAACAGCCCCCTTTGCTGTCTGAACCAGAGCACACTAACAGAACAAGGGGCCGTTAGAATGGGCTAATGCAGCACTACTGAATTTTCATTCAAACAACAACAACAAAAAAGAAAGAAAAAAAACCAAACCCAAGCAGTTATGTGCACGGTATCAACAGCTCAACCAGCCCTAATTCTGGAGAGTTATGGCTTTCATGAAGCTGACCCTGGATGACTTCAAGCATCAGGAGCTGCTCAAAAAGAAGCCCTTTCAGCAATACACCACACCCCCGCAGAGCTGCCCTAAGGGCTTGCAAGTTAAGCAAGTAATCCTCTTCTTACATGGAGAGTTTTGCTGGAAGAGCCAATGTGCTAAATGGGAGGGAAAAGCCCTTTTTAGAAAGAAGAAATAATGGACTTCACTGTGAGGCTGCCTAACTAGCGTTACCTGCTTCCAGTTACACACAGGCCTTGTACACGCTTCCAGGCTGACAGGAACGATCGGATCAGCAGACTATTGAACAATCCTTAATCCTTCTAAATGAAGGATTTCATGTTGCAAAGCAGAACACTGAAATTCACTCTGCACAGAACAAAGGCTTCATACACACAGCCTCCCCTCCCCACTTAACCTGCCCTTGAACTACCAGGCAGACATGTAACTGATGCAGCTCCTGCTTATGGCCTAAATGCAGATTTCCTACAGTCTAAGGAGTAGCTGTTTCAGCAAGGCAGGAGGAGCAAGAGGATGTTTCTGTCCAAGAGCAGTGCAGGCCAAGGGAGCCAGCGCTGCTGATCAGACTTTCCCATTCGGTCAGACATTATGGAACTATCACAGCTTGACCCAAAAGCTCTTCAGAAAAAGAGGGGATGCTCGCAGTAAGTTGGGATGTGTCATGCCCACCCTTCTTGAAGAGCTGAGAGAGATTCAACCAAGTGGCAGTACTACAAGATCTGGTTCAAAATTAGTATGAACAAGAACTGAGATTAGCAGGAACATCCTAATACCATGCTGATGCCACAACAATGCATCTACAGGGTCCTATGACAAGGGCACCCTTCCTTCCGTTATATTTCAGGAAACAGATCTCACAACAGAAAGAAAAGTGCTTCCTGCTGGTCGCCAGGGGCTGGGCCCTTTCTGAACAGATGCTAGAACGGGGTGGGCCAACTTTCTGGCCTGAGGCCCACATGGGGGTTCCGAAACTGTATGGAGGGCCGGGTAGGGAAGGCTCTGCCTCCCCAAACAGCCTGGCCCCCTCAGAACTCCCCCCCCCCCACCCCCCCCCCCCCCCCTGTCCCCTGACCGCCCGCTACCGGGAAACCCCCCCCCTGACCCCCCCCTATCCAACCCCCCCCCCCCGCTCCCTGTCCCCTGACTGCCCCGCCCCTATCCATACCCTCGCCCCGACAGGCCCCCTGGGACTCCCATGCCTATCCAACCCGCCCTGTTCCTCGTCCCCTGACCGCTCCACCTCACAACCTCTGCCCCATCCAACTGCTCCCTGTCCCCTGACTGCCCCCCAGGACCTCCTGCCCCTTATCCAACCCCCCTCTCCCTGCCCCCTTACCATGCCACTCAGAGCAACAGGACTGGCAACCATGCCACCTGGCTGGAGCCAGCCACGCCGCAGCGCTGCCCGGCAGAAGATCGCAGTGCCGCCGCCCAGAGCGCTGGCGGCACGGCGAGCTGAGGCTGCGGGGGGACAGTAGGGTAGGGGCCAGAGGCTAGCCTCACTGGCCGGGAGCTCAAGGGCCGGGCAGGACGGTCCCACTGGCTGGATGTGGGCCGTAGTTTTCCCACTTTTGTGCTAGAAGATGATCTCATTTGTTTATAAATATTCCTAGTGAAGACCAAGCCAAATTTTTATCACTGCATCCATGGCCCAAGATCCACGTGTTAGCAATATGAGGAGACCTAGCATCAACAGGCCAATAGTGGCTTCCATGGACCAGGTCTAGGCAACCTGGTGCTTTGAATGGTGATGGCAGGCTGACCACCCCCGATGTTGCTAGCACAGCTGGAGCCGAACCGGCCGTAGGTAGATTGCCCTAGGCAAACAGAACCGCTTATATCAGGGGTCGGCAACCTTTCAGAAGTGGTGTCAACTTTTCATTTATTCACTTTAATTTAAGGTTTTCCGTGCCAGTCATACAGTTTACATTTACAGGGGCTGGCAGATGGAACCCCAGACCCACAGTGGGGGCCGGCGGACAGAACCCTAGACCAGCAGCGGGTTGAGCTCGCTGCCGGCCCGGGGTTCCGTCCATCCAGGCCAGCAGCCGGGACCCCAGGCCGGCAGCGGAGCCCCTGGGACCGGTGTCCGGGACCCTGGCTGGCAGGGGGCCGGCGGACGGAACCCCAGACAGGCAGCAGAGTGCCACTGAAAATCAGCTCGCATGCCGCCTTTGGCACGCGTGTCATAGGTTGCCGACCCGTGGCTTATATCTTATTCAAGTGCAACAGGTAAATGACCAGTAGGAAGGATGAGCAGAAAGGCCCTGGATTCCATTCCACTGTACTGTCGTCAGCAACCGATACTGTTCTTTGCATAAATCGTATCGCTCACTCCCACGTCAGAGCTCACAGGACTCACTTCTGCTAGGATGATGAGCAGTCAGAAAATCCTTTCACAACCTTTCTAGGTCACAACATGGTCTCCTGTGTGCCTGTGCGGCTTAGCCAGATCGTAAGTTCCTCAGGACAAGGCCCCTCTTCGCAATGCCAACAAACACGCCATCTACTTGAAGGCATGATTCAAAGGGCCAGATTCTGCTCCCAGTTACACCAGCGTAGCCTTGTTGAAGTCAATGGAGGTGAACAGTGTAACAGAGCAGAATTTGAGCCAGAGGCGCTACGTTTTCTGTGCCGACTGTAGGAAGGTAGAGGCTAAGGCCCCTTTTGCTACAGCTTTGTATTCCACGGGAGTTAATCTTTCTGCACATTGTCCGAATTCCAGAGCAAGAGATTATCTTTAATTTTGTGATAATTACCACAAGCGGCTTTAGCGCCCAGCATCTGGAGTGTCTAATGTTGTCTGTGTTCCAAGTGCAGAGTCCACACTGATTGTCTGGAGTAGGGGTGATCAAACCAACCACCTGGGGCAAGGGATCATGGCTCTTTGGAACAAATTTTGTTTCGGGGGACAACAGCGTTGACGGCAAAAGTCGGCTTTCAAAATAAACAAACTAGTCTGGGCAGAAACGGAAAGTATTCCATTGGCTACTCAGTGTGCAGCATTAGGCTGTGCTTATCTCTTAAGTAAGCTGACAGATGGCCTGGTGAAAAAAAACTGACAACTTTAGCTCCGGGGTAATACAGCCACGAAACACAGCACTGGGGTTTATGGATGAGTTGGAGCTCTCCTTTAGGAAGTTTCCACACTGAACAAGCTAATGTAACCCGAGAAGTCCATATTCACACGGGAGAATTTTCAAGACAGTCACTACAAAGGCTACTCTACTGTAACTCCAACTCTCTGCCCGTCTCCATCTCAGCCCTTGTTTTTTGCAATGTATGTTCTGTACATTTGACTGACTTTTTTACAACATTCAGAGCTGAGAATTCTGATTGCAGCACAATGCAATACCCCTTTCTGTTTGATTTAACCCTTAACCCTTCCCTTTCCTGGCTCTTCCTCTGGCTGCTGTCTCAATTTCTGTTTTTTCCAATATAAGCACTCCTTGGGGCAAGGGCTGGATTTATTTCTGAAAGCATCATGCATATTTACAGAGCTATACAGAGAGATTCTGGGGGCTGGCTTCCACTTTTAGCGTTCATTTATGCTGTAACATCCTTGAAAAATCATGTGTATTTAAACTGAGACTAGACACACTGGAAGAGAAATTAGTTGTTTCATTAACAATCAAGCACAAGTTAAAACAACCCCATTTATTATTTGCATCTGACTTCACCAACATCAAGGCAAGTCCCAAAGGACGCATCCTCCTTGCAACATCCAGAACCATCTGTAGCTACCTACAACACTAACAAACTACCAGTAAGTGGCCCACAAAACACCAGGATACAGGCTGAATTTTCAAAAGCTGCCTATATTGGGTGCCTCACTCCCTTACGTTCTTTTGGAAATCTCAGCCACAGTTGTAATTTGTCTGATTTTTTTTTTTTTTTTTTTAAAGGTGTCTACACTATGCACCTTTTAGCAACACAGCTGGGCTGTTACAGCCGTGCCACTAAAAGGTGTGCAGTGTAGCCACTCTTTGTCAGCAGGAGAGAGCTCTCCTGCTGACAAAATAAATCCACCCCCAACGAGAAGCGGTAGCTTTGTCAGCGGGAGAGCTCTCCCGCTGACAAAGCGCTGTTCGCACCAGCGCTTTTCGTCAGTGAAACTTTTGTCGTTTGGTGAAAGACGGAAGTGTGGTGTAGACAGAAATCTGAGCACTCAGATGGCACAAAATTGAGATGTTGAGAACAATATTAATCAAGGAACCAAAGGACATGAAGAGAAGGAGTTCTTGAATTGCCTACATACCAAGGAACCATGCACATTCTTAACCTGTCTAGACAATATGGAGAAGCAAAGAGAGCAACAAGAATACGAAGATTTCTTGTTAGAACAGTCAGTTCTAACTGCAGCTTGTTCTGGTCAATGTATTACATTACAAAGCACTGGAAGAGAAAGTGGAGAGCGCAGAGGTATGAGCTATAAAAAGGGAATGAACACACACATATTATACATGTTATAAGAGAAATATGGTGGGAAGTACTGGAAATGAAACATCCATCTTAAGAGATGGCACTATGCTGTTCTTTTCCATCAGAGACTGATCTTAAAAAGAAATTAAGGAAAAAGCAATTCGGAAAAGATGCCAAAAAAGTGCTTCTCATGCTGAGACTCATAAGCATCCTAAGTAGACAAGGCAGCCAGGCAAGGCAAGTCAGTGCAGGCATTCAGAATGCATCCAATGGGAAAGTGGACTGGGATGAAGCCAACCTCAGAGAGCCTCCATCTTGTCCCTACAACATGCAGTCTCAGTTCCTACCCAGCAGCACAGCATGAGGGCAGTAATTAGAGGGAAAACAGAGGAACATCACTCTGAAGGGGAAGCTATTTACAAACTGGCCTTCCCACTGATCTACAATGACCTACTTTGCCTTGTTAAATAGATAAGCCTTCCCTTTAAAAAACAACACAGCTTGCTTAGGATGATATACGTAAAGTAACCCACCATTTAAAAAAAAAATACAGCACATCCCTGCAAGGAGGTGCTGTGGCTAACTGTACCCAGAACAAAGAAAATTCAGCAGTTTATGCCATTTGTGAGCTTACAGAATTAGTGAAGTAAAGCAATTTGAGAGATTGTACTCATTAATGGGGAAAGACAACATAAGATGAACCTGTAAAAGGCAAGCAAACTGAAATGAATCCATTCTCCCCTAGAGCATTCAGGACAATTCAGTCAGTTACTTTAGACTTGTCTATACATAGGAGTTGCACCTGTTTAACTAACTAGCTATAAAACAAGTCACACCAGTTCAGCTCTGTGTTTAGACAAGCATTCTACAGCACCATAAGTGAGCATGGCGCGTTATAAGCACCACACAGCTCAAGCCCTGGAGCTTACCATCCAAGCAAGCTGTACTGAAGAGGGTGGAACTGAGTAGCATCCAGCTTTCCATAGCCACTGGCTGGAGCAGGCTGCCCAGGAGACTTTCAGAGGCCCCCGGACATGAGTGGCAGCATCAGACTACTTACTTCAATTTGGCCTCTGGAGTAAACAGCTAATCAATCAGCAGAGAGGGAGAATGTCCAGCTACCTCCCAGTCCCACCACTACAGCTTCAACTGCTTGGTCCTCCATACTCCTCTCCTTATCCTCCCTTCCTTCCCTCCTCTACGCCTATTAATTCTTCTACTCCCTGACAGTATGTAAAAACCAACCACCACCACCACCACCACCTGGAGGAACTACCATGCCATTAGCCAACCATCATCCTCTGCACTCTGATTTTATGTTGCACACAAGTGTGCTGAAAAATATCCATGCAATCGTCTCCAAAATCCTTCCTGTCCAATGAGCGAAGGAAGACAGAAGTCTATGGAAGTCAACTGCTGGCTCGGTAAAGTAGAGTAGGGGTTTGTTTTGTGGAATGTTGGTCCACCTTCTATGGAGAGAGGGTGCTAGATAGTTTGGATGGCCTCCACCCCAGTAGAAGGGGGAACCAATCACCTTGGGAACAGACTGATCAGAAAAGTCAGGAGGGGGTTAAACTAATAATGAAAGGGGAGAGTAAAAAGAGGGAAAATATCAACACTCCACTGGCACAAATCAAGATGTTGAGAACAATATTAATCAAGGAATCAAAGGACATGAAGAGAAGGAATTCTGGAATTGCCTATACACCAATGCTAGGAGTTTGGGTAACAAACAAGAACTGGAATTGCTCATTTGTGAACATAAATTCGATCCAGGTGGTATTACAGAAATCTGGTGGGATGATCTGCACAACTGGAACGTGAAAATCTATGGTTGAAACCTATTTAAGAAGGATTGAGTGGACAAATCGGGAGGGAGAGTGGCACTGTCAAAAATGCCATTACCCGGTTTCTGAGTAACTGGTAATTCAGAAGAAAATAATATTGAATGCTTATGGAGCAATATTCTAACAGATAAAATACAAGATCAGGTATTAGTTGGTGCTGACAACCAAATCACACTAAGAAACAGAATGACCGCTACCTTATGTGCCTATCTATAAAGTGTAGGGGGGGAAAACTGTGTGATCATGGGGGACTTCAACTGGAGTGACATATGCTGGAAGTCTCATGTTGCCAGTACTAAAACATCCTTGGAATTTCTAAACATTACACATGACAATTTCTTAACTCAAAGTGTTGTAGCCAACATAGGAGAATTCTATATTAGACCTTGTCC
This sequence comes from Terrapene triunguis, assembly GCF_002925995.2. Classification (NCBI taxonomy): domain Eukaryota; kingdom Metazoa; phylum Chordata; order Testudines; family Emydidae; genus Terrapene; species Terrapene triunguis. The sequence continues at coordinate 13,031,267 of NW_020664545.1, forward strand.
TAACAAATAAAGAGGAACTCATCATTGAACTAAAAATTAATGTTAGCTTGTGTACAAGTGATCAAGACTTGATCACATTTATAATGTGCAAGTTGAATGAAGTCCAGACCAGTAAAATATATACTTGGTGCTTTAATAGCATGAATTTCACAAAGCTGAAAACAATTGTGAGCCAAATCAGTTCGAGGAAGAATTTAATCAGAAAAATGAGAATGAATACCAGATGCTCCAAAAGCCACAAAGCCGTAACCAAGGAAGAAGGCTGTGCTGGTTAAAAAAAATGACCTGGTTTAGAGGAAGTGAGGGCAGCTATAACAAATAAAAAATAATAATAATAACAAATGGAAGAAAGGGGAAATTAATAGTAATGTAGTTAAGTTAAGTACTGTAGAAAATTGATAAGGGAAGGAAAGAGACACAAGGAGAAATCTATAGCCAGCAGAGTTAAGGACAATAATAAAAAGAATAAAAAGAATGGACCAATGGTATTGGTCCATTACTCAACGAGTTGGTAGAATTATCAATTATAATGCAGAAAAGTTCAGTAAATATTACTGTTCTATATTTGAGGAAAACAACTGATATATTCTCATTGTTTGGTGATAACACGCCATTCAACTAGTATCTCTGGAGGATGTTAAACAGAAGCTACTAAAGTTAGACATTTTTAAAATCAGCAGGTCCAGATAACTTGCATCTGAGAATTTTTAGAGACTGGCTGAGGAGCTTGATGGATCATTAATGTTGATTTTCAATAAGGCTTGGAGCACTGGAGGAGTTCCAGAAGGCTGGAAGAAAGCTAATGTTGTGCCAATTTTTAAAACGGGTAAACAGGATGACCCGGATAATTATAGGCCTGTCATCCTGATACCAGTCCTGGGCAAGATAATGGAGCTGCTGATTCAGGACTCGATTAAGAATTAAAGGAGGGTAATGTAATTAATGCAAATCAACATGGGTTTAAGGATAACAGATCTTGTCAAACTAACTTGATTTTTTTTAATGAGATTACAAATATGGCTGATAAAGGTAATAGTGTTGATGTAATATACTTAAACCTCTCTAAGGCATTTGACTTGGTACCGCATGACATTTAGATTAAAAACTAGAACGATATAAAATTAACATGGCACACATTAAATGGATTAAAATCTGGCTAACTGATAGATCTCAAAATGTAACCATAAACAGGGAACTGTTGTAGAGCATGTGTTTCCAGTGGCATCCCACAGGGACTGGTTCTTGGCTCTACGCGATCTAACAATTTTATCAATGACCTGGAAGAAAATGTGAAATCACTACTAATAAAGTTTGCAGATGGAGCCGTAAACAATGAAGACGACAGGTTATTGATTCAGAGTTATTTGACAGTAGTTCTCAACCAGGGATCCGGGGAACACTGGGGGACCCCAAGCAGGTTTCAGGGGGTCCACCAAGCAGGGCCGGCATTAGTCTTGCTGTGGCCCAGGGCAGAAAGCCGAAGCACCACCACATGGGCTGAAGCCGAAGCCTGAGCAACTTAGCTTCACAGGGCCTCCTGTGGCGTGGGGCCCCAGGCAATTGCCCTTCTTGCTACCGCCTAACACTGGCCCTGCCTTTTATATGCAGAAAGACAGTTGTTGTGGCACAGGTGGACTGTGGAGTTTTTATAGCATATTGGGGGGGCCTCAGAAAGAAAAAGGTTGAGAACGCCTGTTCCAAAAGATCTGCTCTAGGAATTACTGTGGGGCAGTTCTCTGACCTAGTGTGATCTCCTGTGTAAACAGATGATCACAATGCTCCAATCTGGCCTCAGAATACATAAATCTCTTTCCCACACCTTTTGTCTTGCCTATTTTGATTGTAAGCTTTTCAGGGCAGAAAATGTCTTACTATATCTACCTTTGTACAACACCTAGCAAAAAGGGGCTCTGATCTGGACTGGGGCTTTTGGGTGCTACCGTAATATAAATATTACTACGCTGAAACAACAGAGAGCTATGAGCCCCCCAGAACAGTTTCTATACCACACTGTACATGGTCTCGCTCAAGATAAAGTGGGACTGGGGTAGCTTCAATAATCCCAGGACACTCACTTTAGTGCCTCTTGCCGGCACAGTCTATAGCTGTGAACTCCCCCATATTTGGCTACAGACTGGCTAACCTAGTGAGGAGGGCTTTAAACTAGGTTCGAAGGGGGCAGGTGACCAAAGCCCACAGGTAAATCAAAAATATGGAGGCCTGGGAGAAGGGTTGGAATCTGGGGGGAGCATGGGCTGTTATAGCAGAAATAAGGGGGAGAGAAGACAGAATGGGGCTGGGGGAATCAAATCAGTATCTTAGATGTCTGAATACTAATGCAAGAAGTATGGTGAATAAGCAGGAAGAACTTGAAATGCTAGTAAATAAACACAACTATGACATAGTTGGCATCACGGACACTTGGTGGGATAATACACGACTGGAATATTGGTATAGAAGGATACAGCTTGCTCAAGAAGGACAGGAAGAGAAAAAAGCTAGGTGGTGTTGCCTTATATATTAAAAATGTATACACTTGGACTGAGGTTGAGGTAGAAATAAGAGACAGACTTCTTGAAAGTCTCTGGGTAAGGATAAAAGGGGTAAAAAACAAGGGTGATGTCATGGTAGGGGTCTACTACAGACCACCAAACCAGGAAGAAGAGGTGGATGAGGCTTTTTTTAAACAATTAACAAAATCATCCAAAGCACAGGACTTGGTGGTGATGGGGGCCTTCGACAACCCAGACATCAGTTGGGAAAATAACACAGCAGCTGGGCACAGATTATCCAACAAGTTCTTGGAATATATTGGAGACATTTTTTTATGTCAGAAGGTGGAGAAAGCTACTAGGGGGAAGGCTGTTCTAGATATGATTTTGACAAATAGGGAAGAACTGGTTGAGAATTTCAAAGTGGAAGGCAGCTTGGGTGAAAGTGATCATGAAATGATAGAGTTCATGATTCTCAGGAATGGTAGGAGGGAGAACAGCACAATAAAGACAATGGATTTCAAGGAGGCAACTTTAGCAAACTCAGGGAGTTGGGTAGGTAAAATCCCATGGGAAGCAAGTCTAAGGGGGGGGGAAAAACTGAAGACAGTTGGCAGTTTTCCAAAGAGACATTAAGGGCACAAGAGCAAACTATCCCCCTGCGTAGGAAAGATAGGAAGTATGGCAAGAGACCACCCTAGCTTAACCAGGAGATCTTCAACGATCTAAAACTCAAAAGAGTCCAAAAAAAAAAAAAAAAAAAAAAAAAAAAAAAAAGTGGAAACTTGGTCAAATTACAAAGGATGAATATAAACAAATAACACAAGTATGTAGGGACAAAATTAGAAAAGCCAAGGCACAAAACGAGATCAAAAACAAGAAAACATTCTACAAATACATTAGAAGCAAGAGGCCCCATCATCTCAGGCATTGGCACCCTAATGGCAGGACTGTCTGGCTATGTGGACTCTCTCCTCAGGCCCTACTCTACCAGCACTCCCAGCTATCTTCGAGACACCACTGACTTCCTGAGGAAACTACAATCTATCGATGATCTTCCAGAAAACACCATCCTGGCCACTATGGATGTAGAAGCCCTCTACACCAACACACAAAGATGGACTACAAGCCGTCAGGAACAGTATCCCCGATAATGTCACGGCAAACCTGGTGGCTGAACTTTGCAACTTTGTCCTCATCCACAACTATTTCACATTTGGGGACAATATATAGCTTCAAGTCAGTGGCACTGCTATGGGTACCCGCATGGCCCCACAGTATGCCAACATTTTTATGGCTGACTTAGAACAATGCTTCCTTAGCTCTCGTCCCCAATGCCCCTACTCTACTTGCGCTACATTGATGACATCTTCATCATCTGGACCCATGGAAAAGAAGCCCTTGAGGAATTCCAACATGATTTCAACAATTTCCATCCCACCATCAACCTCAGCCTAGACCAATCCACACAAGCAGTCCATTTCCTTGACACTACTGTGCTAATAAGCGATGGTCACAAACACCACCCTATACCGGAAACCTACTGACCGCTATACTTACTTACATGCCTCCAGCTTCCATCCAGGACACACCACACGATCCATTGTCTACAGCCAAGCTCTAAGATACAACCGCATTTTCTCCAATCCCTCAGACAGAGACAAACACCTACAAGATCTCTATCAAGCATTCTTAAAACTACAATACCCACCTGCTGAAGTGAAAAAACAGATTGACAGAGCCAGAAGAGTACCCAGAAGTCACCTACTACAAGACAGGCCCAACAAAGAAAAGAACAGAACGCCACTAGCCGCTACCTTCAGCCCCCAACTAAAACCTCTCCAGCGCATCATCAAAGATCTACAACCTATCCTGAAAGATGATCCCTCACTTTCACAGATCTTGGGAGACAGCCCCCCAACCTGAAGCAAATACTCACCAGCAACCACACACCACAGAGCAAAAACACTAACCCAGGAACCTATCCTTGCAACAAAGCCTGATGCCAACTCTGTCCACATATCTATTCAAGTGACACCATCATAGGACCTAATCACATCAGCCACACCATCAGGGGCTCATTCACCTGCACATCTACCAATGTGATCCATGCCATCATGTGCCAGCAATGCCCCTCTGCCACGTACATTGGCCAAACCGGACAGTCTCTACGCAAAAGAATAAATGGACACAAATCTGACATCAGGAATCATAACATTCAAAAACCAGTAGGAGAACACTTCAACCTCTCTGGCCATTCAGTAACAGATTTAAAGGTGGCAATTTTGCAACAGAAAAGCTTCAAAAACAGACTCCAAGGAGAAACTGCTGAACTTGAATTGATATGCAAACTAGATACAATTTAGGCTTAAATAGAGACTGGGAATGGCTGAGCCATTACACACATTGAATCTATTTCCCCCATATTAAGTATCCTCACAGCTTCTTGTCAAACTGTCTTAAATGGGCCATCTTGATTATCACTATAAAAGTTTTTTTTCCTCCTGCTGACAACAGTTCATCTTAATTAATTAGCCTCTTAGAGTTGGTTGGGCAACTCCCACCTTTTCATATTCTCTGTATGTATATATATCTCCTCACTATATGTTCCATTCTATGCATCTGATAAAGTGGGCTGCAGCCCACGAAAGCTTACGATATCTAGACTTCCTGCCCTATCGCGTGAGAGACTTACTTAAAAGAGAACTAGATAAATTCATGGAGGTTAAGTCCATTAATGGCTATTAGCCAGGATGGGTAAGGAATGGTGTCCCTAACTTCTGTTTGTCAGAGGGTGGAGATGGATGGCAGGAGAGAGATCACTTGATCATTACCTGTTAGGTTCACTCCCTCTGGGACACCTGGCATTGGTCACTGTCGGCAGACAGAATACTAGGCTGGATGGACCTTTGGTCTGACCCAGTATGGCCAATCTTATGTTCTTATATTGGGTGAACCTAGGGCCAGAGGAAAGAGCTCCCCTGTGACTACTGCTCTACAATAGTTTCCTGAAGTACCTTCCTATAGGAAGGAGACCAGCTGAGCTGTAGCCATAGATTCCTTGAGCTGATCATTGCACACTACCTTATACAGCAGAACCAGAGCCATGGAACAAGATGCCTTGCTCAAGGAATATCTTTAGTATAAATGACTGCAACAAACAGGATACTTCTGCAGTAAAAAAAAGGCATCTAACCAGGCTATTTCTAAGAAGTTCTTCAGCAGAAACTCATGCTGTCACAGGAAATAATCTGCTGTTATCCAGGATCACAAGGTGATTCAGGATAGCAGTTAACTCATCCCACTCCAAGCCTAGACTACTTCTCACCATAGGGCATGCTACAGCGCAGCATTCCTCCCACAGCACGAACTGCTGAGCTAATACATTCGGTGTTAAAACGTCTCCTTGACAACTAACCAGGAAAGCATTTACAGCAGAGAGGCCAGTTACAGCTCTGAATAAGCAGAACAAATGCAGTGATATTTAAAACAATGAGCTATTTGACTGTTTTAAATAAGTTGCATGGCTAGGAAGGGCTTTTCAGAGTGCTTAGCATGAACTGTATGACAGGTCATCTGGAAAATGAAACAAAAATCTAATCAAGAAGAACATACACAATACCTAATGGCAGAATACACTGCTCCACATTCAGCTGTATCATTATGTAATCCAGTGGTATGTTCAGACATTTAACTTTCGCAATACAGTTTTTCATCACTAAAGAAGAAGTGGAGATTTTAACCAAAAATAGTATTTCTTTCCCCTTCTATGCCACCTGTCATTGGAGGATTTCAGAGATTAATGAAGCAAACTTCCTAACACACCTGTGTTGTCACCAGTTTAAAGATGGGAAAAAACAGGCAGAGATGGGAGTGACTTTCCCAAAGGTCACCCAATGATTCAATGGTGAAGGAAGGGAAAAAACAGTTACTTACCTTCTGTAACTGTTGTTCTTCGAGATGTGTTGTTCACGTCCATTCCACATTAGGTGTACGCGCGCCGCGTGCACGAACGTCGGAAACTTTTCCTTCAGCGGCTCCCGTCGGGCCCGCAGGGTCTCCTTTCCCGCCAGAGCGGAGCCCCGCCCTCTCGTATATATATCCTTGCGGGCCCGACCCTCCCTCAGTTCCTTCTTGCTGGTGACTCCGACAGAGGGGAAGGAGGGTGGGAAGTGTAATGGACGTGAACAACACATCTCGAAGAACAACAGTTACAGAAGGTAAGTAACCGTTTTTTCTTCTTCGAGTGCTTGTTCACGTCCATTCCACATTAGGTGACTCACAAGCTTACCATTGGAGGAGGGTAGGAGTCAAGGAATAACAGACTGAAGCACCGCCCTGCCGACCCTCGCGTCATCTCTGGTCTGATGATGGACCGCGTAGTGGGCAGTGAAGGTATGCACCGACGACCAGGTGGCAGCCTTGCAGATCTCCTGGAGTGGAACCTGTGCCAAGAAGGCCGCCGAGGACGCTTGGGCCCTAGTGGAGTGAGCCCTGATCTGAGGTGCAGGCAAGTTGGCGAGCTCATAGCACGTACGTATGCAATGCACGATCCACGCCGACAGGCGTTGCGTCGAAATAGGCTGGCCCTTCATTCGTTCCGCAACGGCCACAAACAGCTGAGTCGATTTACGAAAGGGCCTGGTACGGTCCAGATAAAAAGCCAAGGCTCGCCGCACATCCAGGGTATGTAGGCTGCGGTGACTTGGGTCCGTATGGGGCTTGGGGAAGAACACCGGTAAACAAATGTCCTGCCCCATGTGAAAATTCGTGACCACCTTAGGAAGGAATTTAGGGTGAGGTCTAAGCTGCACCTTGTCTTTATAAAAGACGGTATACGGAGGCTCCGAGGTGAGGGCCCTCAATTCCGACACCCTCCTGGCTGAAGTAATGGCCACTAGAAACGCGACCTTCCATGAAAGGTGCGTGAGGGAGCAAGAGGCCAGGGGTTCAAAGGGTGGCCCCATGAGCTTAGTGAGGACCAGATTGAGGTTCCACGGGGGTATCGGAGGGCGCGAGTAGGGGAACACTCTGTCCAGCCCTTTGAGGAATCGGATTACAGTGGGATTGGAGAACACGGATCTCCCCGAGTCCCCAGGGTGGAACGCCGATATAGCGGCTAGATGCACCTTAATAGAAGTGGGGCGAGGCCTTGACGCTTGAGGTGCAGCAAATAGTCCAAAATCAGTGGTATGGAAGCCTGCAAGGGCTGGAAGAGCTGAGGCTCACACCACAGGGAGAAGCGTTTCCACTTGGCAAGGCAGGTTGCCCTTGTGGAGGGTTTCCTGCTACCAAGGAGGATTTGTTGGACCTCCTGAGAGCATCTGCGCTCCACATCACTTAGCCAGAGAGAAGCCATGCCGTGAGATGGAGCGATGGCAGGTTCGGGTGGAGCAGGCGACCCCGGTCTTGGGTGATGAGGTCGTGATGGAGGGGGAGGGCTATTGGAGTGGCCACGGACAGTTCCAACAGGGTTGTGAACCAGTGTTGGCGTGGCCACGCCGGGGCGATGAGAATGACCGTCGCCCTGTCCCTGCGGGTTTTTAGGAGGACCCTGTGGATGAGTGGGAAGGGGGGGAAGGCATATTTCAGGCTCCCGCCCCACGGGATTGTAAAGGCGTCCGCCATTGAGCCCGGACTGCGGTTCTGGAAGGAGCAAAACTGCGGGCACTGGCTGTTGTCCTTGGTGGCAAACAGATCCACCCGGGGAAACCCCCACCTCAGGAAAATTGAACGGAGGATGTCCCGCCTCAGCCTCCACTCGTGCATGAGATAGGACCGGCTGAGACGGTCCGCCAGCCCGTTTTGGGCCCCGGGGAGATACGCAGCCCGAAGGTGCACTGAATGGGCTATGCAGAAGTCCCAGAGGAGGAGTGCCTCGTGACAGAGGGGAGAGGACCGGGACCCGCCCTGCTTGTTTATGTAAAACATAGCGGTAGTGTTGTCCGTCAGAACTGACATGCTGTGTCCTCTTATGGTAGCGTGAAAGGTCTGGCAGGCGAGGCGAATCGCCCTCAGCTCCTTCAGGTTGATGTGAAGCAACCGTTCCTCCCTGGACCACAAGCCCTGAGTGCGCTGGTCCCCTAAGTGTGCCCCCCAACCCAGGTCCGACGCGTCTGTCACTAACGTCAGATCTGGTTGTGGGGCGGCGAACGGGACACCCGCACAAACCTGCTGTCGATCGAGCCACCAACAGAGGGCGCTCGATACTCGAGCCGGGACCGTGACGACCATGTCCAATGGGTCTTTGTTGGGGCGATACACCTGGCCCAACCACAGTTGCAGAGGCCGGAGTCTGAGGCGGGCGAGCCCGACTACGTGTGTGCATGCTGCCATGTGTCCCAAGAGTTGTAGGCAACATCTGGCCGTGGGGAATCGCTGAATGGAGGTCACGGCCTCCTGGATGGCCAGGAATCGTGCTACGGGGAGACTCGCCCGTGCCGCCACCGAGTCCAGGACTGCCCCTATGAAGTCCAGTCTCTGGGTGGGGACCAGTGAGGACTTGGGCACATTGATCAACAGGCCGAGTTCTCGGAATACTTGTAGCGCCAGTGCCACATGGGCACGAACCTCCGTCTCTGATCGGCCCGCCAGGAGCCAATCGTCCAGGTACGGGTAGACACGCATCCGCCTTTTTCGTAGAAAGGCTGCTACCACGGACATGCACTTTGTGAAGACACGCGGGGCTGTAGCCAGACCGAAGGGCAAGACCGTAAACTGGAAATGGCGCTGCTGGATAGTGAAACGCAGGAACCGTCGGTGGGCAGGGCGAATGGCGATGTGAAAGTAGGCGTCTTTCATATCGAGGGCAGCGTACCAATCCCCCGGATCCAGGGAAGGAATGATGGTACCCAGGGAGACCATGCGGAAACGGGGTTTTTGCAAGTACTTGTTGAGCTTGCGAAGGTCGGAGGCCCCCTTTCGCTTTGGGAATGAGGAAGTATCTGGAATAGAACCCTTTTCCTCTGCGGTGCAGAGGAACCTCTTCCACCGCCCCTACAGCTAGGAGGGTCTGTACCTCCTGCATGAGGAGTTGCTCGTGAGAGGGGTCCCTGAAGAGGGACGGGGGGGGTGGGTGGGAGGGAGGGGGCGAGGAGAACTGAAGGGCGTAACCTGCCTCTACCGTGCGCAGGACCCAGCAGTCCGATGTTACATGCGACCAAGCATGGAAAAAAAATGGGACAGGCGGTCCCTGAAACACAGGGGGGGATCCGGGGAGAAGATGGGTGCGCTGTCCTCGATCGCAGCTTCAAAATCCTTGTTTATTTCCCGGCTGCGGCTTGTTGTCGCCCTGGTTTTGGCCTTGGTTAGGCGTATTGTTGCGCCTACGCCTATTGTCTCTGCCCCGCCTACGGTATGGTTCCTGCCGAGGGCGAGGATGGTACTGCCTCTGTGGAGGCTGTGGCTTGAAAGGCTTCCTCTGCGTTACAGGGGTGTGCATCCCCAAGGACTTGAGGGTAGCCCGAGAGTCCTTGAGGCTATGGAGCCTGGCATCAGTTTGCTCCGAAAACAACCCCGAACCCTCAAACGGGAGGTCTTGGAGGGTGTTTTGCACCTCCGGGGGAAGGCCAGAAGCCTGCAGCCACGCTGAGCGCCTCATTACCACGCCCGACGCGATAGTTCTAGCGGCCGCATCCGCCGAGTCGAGTGAGGCCTGTAACGAGGTTTTGGCCACCGCCTTTCCTTCGTCCACTACGGCCGCGAACTCAGGTTGCGATCCCTGGGGCAAAGCATCCTTAAATTTCGACACTGATGCCCAGGAGTTAAAATTATGTCTATTGAGGATCGCCTGCTGGTTTGCGATCCGCAATTGGAGGCCTCCGGACGAGTAGACTTTTCTACCGAACAAGTCCAAGCGCTTTGCCTCCTTGGCCTTGGGAGCTGGGGCCTGCTGGCCGTGCCGCTCCCTCTCGTTGACCGCCGAAACGACCAGCGAACATGGGGTCGGGTGAGAGAAGAGGAAGTCAAACCCCTTAGGCCTGGTCTACACTAGGTCTTTAATTCGGATTTAGCTGCCTTAATCCGAATTAACCCTTCACCCGTCCACACTACAGAGCCAGTTAATTCGAATTAAAGGGCCCTTTAAATCGATTTCTGTACTCCACCTCGACGAACGGAGTAGAGCCTAAATCGATTTTGTTAATTCGAATTAGGGTTAGTGTGGACGCACACCACCGAATTACTGTGTTTAAGTTAATGGGGTAGTGTGGCCGCACACCACCGAATTAATGTGGTTTAAAACCGAATTAAGGTGCTTAGTGTGGCCGCGCACAATCGAATTTATACAACCTGTTTCCCAAATTCGAATTATCTAAATTCGGATTAATCCTGTAGTGTAGACATACCCTTAGATGGGGCGAAGTACTTCCTCTCGACGCCCTTTGCCGTTGGCGCAGAGGAGGCTGGTGTCTGCCATACAGTTTTATAGTTTGTCTGTACCGTCTTTATTAGCGGAAGTGCGACCCTGGAGGGACCCTCCGGGCTAAGAATGTCCACCATTGGGTCCTCCTGCTCCACAGTCTCCTCTGCCTGTAACCCCAAATTGAGGGCTACCCGGCGGAGCAGGTCTTGGTGTGCCCGATGGTCAATCGGGGGAGGGCCGGACACTGTTGTGCCCGCCACGGCTTCATCCGGTGAGGAGGTGGTGGTCATGGCCTTTTGTGTGTCCTCGTCCTCCTGCAACTCCTTATCAGGTGCGTGGCCCTCCGGGGTGCGCCCCCTGCCAGGAGCCAGGGACGGTGCCGGGCTCGGTGCCGAGTCTGCCCTATCTCTGTTGGGCGGTCTGGAGACCGTGGCCTCCGCACGGGAGGCAGGGCGGCACCGTGGGGAGCGGGACCGATATCCTGAGGGACCCGATCTCGAGGTTCTGGACAGTGGGCCTTGTTGGTGATAGGCCCACGGGGTCCAGAACGGCCATTGACCAGGATGGCTCCAATGCGGTTGCCAAGAGGCCTCGTGCTCTCTAGCGGCGTGCCCTCTGCGTCCATATCTGCTGGAAGCGGCCGAGCCCTCTTCCGATGCCAGGGATGGTGATCTAGAGGGCCATGGCGGTGCAGTTGAGCGGTGCCGTTCCGGAGTTGGGGAGTGGTGCCTTCTGGAGCGGGACCGTGAGAGGCGCCGCGCAGACCTGGATCTGGATCGGTACCGGCGGTCCCGGGACCGGGAACGGCTGCGGTCGGGCGGTCTTGGAAACCTTGCGGCCGATGTGTCCCGGTGCCTGCTCGAGACGGGCTGCTGGGACGGTGCCTCGCTCGCGTCGGGGCCTGACTGCTTGGCGGCCTGTTGCGCGGCGGGAAGCCGGGAGCTCACCGAGGCGGAGCTCGACCGGGACCGGCCCCTTGAACGGTGCCGAGATGGCGACCGCGATGGGCGCATCATCGCCGGCTTGCCTTTGGACGGCAGTCGCGGCGGAATGTCTGTAGCGCGGAGCGTACTTTCGGAAGACAACTCAATGAGGTCCTTTGCTGCCTCAAATGTGTCCGGGGTGGAGGGCTGTTCCAACAGTTCCTCCAGCCCTTCCTCCTCGCTCGACGCGCTTATCCCGGGGCTCGACGGGCCTTTCGGCGCCGGAGCCACTGGTACCGGGACCTGTATCGGGGCCGTAACGGCCTTGGCAGCACTCGCGGTAGTCGCCGGAGCCGACTTCTTGTGCGGGGAACGTCCCCGGGCCTTGGGCAGGCTCTTCGGCCCGGCCGGCGAAGAAGAACGGTGCCGGGTGTGTTCCCGTCGAGGCGGCACCGTAGGCTTAGTCTGTCCTGCCGGCGTCGGGTCGCGGACCGATGCCAGGGCACTCCGCACCGAGGTCAACGGTGCCGCGGAGGAGGAGGGCTGCAACGCCGCCTCCATAAGGAGCTGTTTCAGACGCGAGTCTCTTTCTTTTTTCGTCTTTGGCTTAAAAGCCTTACAAATCTTACAACACTCCTTCTGGTGAGCTTCCCCCAGGCAACGGAGGCACGAATCGTGCGGGTCGCTCAACGGCATAGGCCTGCGGCACGTGGCACAAGCCTTAAAGCCTTGGGCTTGCAGCATGCCCCGCCGCCCAGGGCCGGTGCCGGGGTAGCCCAACGCCTATCGCAAAGAGATTTTCAGGTCTTTACGAGGGACTAATTAACTGGTACTTAACACTAGCTTCTAAACAATTAACTATAACGAACTGATAACTATGACTAAACACTTATGCTAAGGGAACACTCTCTGACGAGAGTAGAGTTGTTCCAACGTCGCCACGGGCGGTAAGAAGGAACTGAGGGAGGGTCGGGCCCGCAAGGATATATATACGAGAGGGCGGGGCTCCGCTCTGGCGGGAAAGGAGACCCTGCGGGCCCGACGGGAGCCGCTGAGGGAAAAGTTTCCGACGTTCGTGCACGCGGCGCGCGTACACCTAATGTGGAATGGACGTGAACAAGCACTCGAAGAAGAACCCTTTTCCTAATCCTTGGCTTCCCATTATTACAACCTCCAAAATCAAGCATTCACTATTGGCAAATTTTGACCTACAGACTAATCTGAGGCAGTCAACACCATTGGATCGCCTTTATCCCAAGATGACGGTGGTATAAGAACTGTAAGCTCTTTGAGACAGAAACCCATCTTCCTACATCTATGACATGTCCAATGCCCTTTGACAGACACACCTTAGCAGCACATTATACTGCCATGTAGATTTGTAGCAGAGGAAATCCTTGAACATCCTGCAATGGATGTCTCCAGAGGTCAATTAATATCATTCTGAATGCTAAAAGCTATCGGGGGGGAGGGTGGGGAAACTGTCCCACAAGACCCCAGACGGCCTATTCCGGACACTATACTGAAGCATGAGGCTGACCTGGAGAAGCCCGACAAGAGCGGATATATTCAAAGGCCTTAGAACTCAGCTCAGAATTAATTCCCCTCCCTGTCAGATCCACACACTTTAGCAAAGCATTGATACAGACGCTTCTCGGGTTACGCAAAAAGTTCCGTAAGCGTTTTTGGGGGGGTTTTTTTGCTTTTTTGGCGTAATTGTCAGGTATACGTCCCCGCAAATATGGGGAGCGTCTGTACTTCAAAACGAACAATGGATTCCTGCAGGAAAGCAAGGCATAAGCAGCTTTAAAGCCTCTGGGAAGGGAGAAATACTGAACTGCAGTGTCTCCACTGGGCTCTTCCTTCTAACTTCAAACATGTTAATAAAGGGGAAGATTTGGTGAGTTCATGAGTTCCATCTACCTACCTGACATCACAGACTGCTTGGTAAAGCAGTTATTCTCCCCATAGCTACCACCCTACTCTACTTCCCCAGACACACCCCTTTTGCAAGGGTACATGTTCCAGCAGGATAGGTGCACAAGGCTCAATTCCAAACCTCACAGCTTTGCACTGCAGAGAGGGGCTAGCGCTGGTGGAGGGTGTTTTCCTCAAGCGACAGCAAATCAACCCACCTAGTGCCCTCTGAATCTTGACCACCAACAGCGTTTGAGGAGGTGGCTAGTCCTCAGCTACAGAGATAGCATGACAATATGGCTACGGCTGACCCTGGAGTTAGGAATGAACAAAGAATCTGCCCTTGCAGCCAAATCGAAGACCTCCACTCAACTGACAAAGTATCACTAACCGCTGCTAACCAGAAGAACAAAAACCCTGTAGCCAATGGTCCCGGAGAGCAGCACCGGGCATTTCTCCATACTAACCAATCCCTTTGAGCCCCATTACCTGTAGTAATACCTTCAGTATGCCACGCTCTCCTCCAGTGGTTCTAGAGACATCCGGTGAGGCAGGGAGACCTGGTGCGCTGCTCGCAAGAACACAATAGCAGATGGAAAGGAGTAGGGAATTTAAGTGGAATTGAAATACTGCGGATTTCCCCCCTTACAAAGTGTTCCACAGAATGATAAAATCAGAACCTCTGCACTGCATGAGAAAGATGTAGGAGGGATAAATTAGACTGACATGTTCATTAACTATTTCCTTCATTACATTGTGTTGCTAGAGGGGACGCAAGCTATCTGCTTACTACCAACCACTGTTCTAAGACTAAAAGTTACATTTACTAACTACATACAAACTCCTCCCCCGCAAACTGCTAAAGACATTTTTCTACCATAGAGAAAGATTCTGGCCTTCCGGAAGGGCAAAAGGTAGACACCGAGTTGAGAAACTAACGATTGCAAGAACTAAAGGTAAGTATATTGAAACAGTCCTCTAATCCAGTGCTAGTGGGGAAGAGGAGTATACCCAAAATTTAACAGCCCTAGTACCAGGATACGCTGGCACTACAACAGTCAAGTTCAGCGCAGGCATAAGCAAGTACAACTCTGATGTCAGTGGGAACTCAGCACCACAAGATCAGACCCCAAAGAGGTAACACCCTTTGCTTACAGTAAAAGCAACTGTCTGAACACTAAGGCCATGTCTTATGCGTCACTCTGGAAACGTACCTGGATTTTTCTTAGCGGGTGAGGTATTTTCCGATTTGCTTTGTAGCAAAAGCTGCTTGTCTAAATCCTCTAAGATTTAATTCTGCTCTTGCTAATGTTGCACGACAGGGAGATTTTCCTGGGGGTGCTCGAAGCAGCACAGACTAAAAGGAGATTTGTGAATGGGGCTGTGTAACAATATGCGTCACTGAACATGCTGCCCTTTTGCTAGGCTGCTCACATCAGACTGAGTAAACTCCTCTCCTTCATGAAGCACTTTCCAGTTGCCAGAGGCTGGTGCTTACAACATTGAAGAGGCTGGGGGAGAAGGAGAAGAGAAGGGGACATTAACATTTTACCTAATTTGAGGTTAATTTCAAAGAGAATGTTTCAACTTGATTTACTGAAACTGATTTAAAAAAAAAAAAAAAAAAAAGAGAGTTCCTGTCCTGATACAGCCCTCTTTAAATAATATGTCCAACATTTTCAGACAAATGTGGTTTTCAAGTTGGTGATGGCCTTTTAAAAATGTGAAACAAGTATAGGAAAAAGAGGATCAAAACGGAGGTGAAGAGGCATGTTATACCTATTTTTGAATACACCTCAGTGGTTTTCCTGAATTACTTACAACCAGGAGTTTGCCAACCTCCCTGGCTGTATATATGTCTCTAGCTGCACCTAGAGAGACAAGGTGCTTCCACCTTGTACTTAGCTCTAACACACTGAATTCATTTCCCAGACCTGAAGAAGAGCTCTGTGTGAGCTCGAAAGCTTATCTTTCTCACCAACAGAAGTTGGCCCAGTAAAAGGTATTACCTCACCCACCTTGTCTCTGCTGGGACCAACACAGCTACCACATGCACTTGGCAGGCCTACACTAGCAGATTTTCGTGAAGTCTCATTCAAGATCACCTACTCCCAAAATAAGCTTGACACCTAATGACTGGCATAATCACGTAGTCCGACAACCCAAGCACAATGAAATCTCAGGGAAATTGAGCTGCCGATCACCAGCACTTCCCATGCCCCACTCCCACCTCTTGATTGGATAATGGCCATCTCTGGTCTAAGATACTGGAGTGGTTTTGCATGATGTCCTATTACAGGGCACCTAAACTGCTAAAACAAAACAAGCTCAAAGTGAGCTGCCAAAGACCATAATGAACCTTAAAGAAGAAACTTCAGTAGAAATCCTATTTCCAGAGGCACCGTCAATGAGGTAGGACACCCCGTGACTCAGCTGTCAAGCTGAGAAGTATGGCTGTGTTAGCTACACGACACTGTACACCAGGGGTCTCAAACTCAAATGACCACATGAGGACTAGTGCATTGGCCCAAGGGCCGCATCACTGACACCCCCCCTCACTGCCCCCAGCCCCGCCCCCACTCCAACCCCCACATGAGGCCCCGCCCCTCCCCCGTCTCTTCTCCACCTCCTCCCAGAGCCTGGCTCCTGCTCCTCCCCCCTCCCTCCTGGAAAGTGCTAAGCGCCACCAACAGCAATGCACCTCACTCAAAGGACAAAACACGCACTTAGTTAGATTTACTTCTGTTAGAGCGCCCCCCCCCTCCCCCCCACACACACACACACACACACTGCACTGGGCTGCACCACCACTTCACCCCTGCTCTGCCTCTTCCAGGGGTGGCAGGTTTGTAGAAATTTTGGTGGTGCCCAGAACCTGCCCTCCCCCAAACTCCACCCCCATCTGCCTAAGGCTCTGGGAGGGAGTTTGGGTGGGGAAGGAGGTCTGGGATAGAGTTTGGGTGCTAGGTGCAGGCTCCAGGCTGGGGCAGGAGGTGCAGGCTCTGGGATGGAGTTTGGGGATAGGAGGGGGTGCAGGGGTGAGGGCTATGGGGCTGGGGATGAGGGGTTTGGGGCATTGGAGAGGCTCAGAACTAGGGCAGAAGGGAAGGGGAAGGGCAGCTTGCCCTGGCCACAGTGGAGGGGGGGCACTAGGACCCTGCGGCAGCAGGTGATGCCGGAAACCAGTGGAGTCAGCGCTCTGGGCAGTGAGGGGGCAGCAAGTGAGCTCGGGGGACACTCGGGGGAGATGCGTGGGGGTGGCAGGCGGGGCCGGGGGAGAGACCCGGCCCCAAACATTGGGGAGCAGCGAGCAGGGAGCTTAGCTGCCACATAAAATAACTTGGGGGGGAGGCGAGGAGCTTGGTGGGCCGCAGGGAAGAGCTCCACGGGCAGCCTGTTTGAGACCCCTGCTGTACACCATTCACACAGGTGCTTCTAACATGGCCAAGCCAACCCTGAGCTGAAGAACAGGCCCTTCCTGGTATAGATCTGCAAGTTTGCTCAAAAGCAGACTGATTAAAAACAAGGCAGCTTCTCCAACCCGTTGAGCAGCATTCTCTCTCATACTCCTAGCCTGGCATCTATTACTCCCATTTAACAAATACAGCTGTGTCAAATTTTTATTCATTCAAGAACAAGCTCTCCCCATTTGTGTACCCAGACTTTGTAAGGGTAAATGGTCCGAGCTAAAGAACAATGGTCTTTTCAGACAGGAATCTTAAATTAGAATATAAATGGAGCAACAACATTATATATTAAATACAGAAAACTTCCAAAGACACTGGGGTTGCAATGTCAAGCACTCAAGATTTAGGAAGTGCCAGAATTAAGAGTGATCATTCTGGCCGCCTGCACTGGTGCACGGCAATAGTCGTGCCCCCCCATCACAAGCAGTTAGAGGCAGAGCCAGGCAGAGAACCCAACTCGAGTTCTGGTCTAGTGCCTTATACACAAGAGAATCATTTCTCTTCATGCAACGCTCTGCCTCATTCCCTGTCCATCCTGCACACTGAATGAGACAGGGATCCTTAGATGAGTACGTTATGTCACATGCAATTCAAGATTATAACATGCAACCTTAAATTTAACATTTCTTAATGTCTGAGTACCTGATTTTGCAACCTTAATGTTCTTTTAACATCTTTACAATGGTTTCCTAAGATTCTTAGGGAACAAAAATTAGATCATGTGGAACATGAAGACCCTCTGCATGGAGGGTTACAACCCAGAATTCTCAGGGCTAAGGCACAGACCTCTACCACTTGAGCTAAAAGAGTAAGAAGTAGCCGTTAGCCTCTATGTGGACCAACCATAAGGTGGCTTGAGACAACTTGCCAGTGGCTTACACAACTATTTGTTAGACAGCAGATGAATGCTGGAAATCTCTGGTTCTATTCCACATGCTGTAGGAATAATGGGAGATGTGGTCTGCACAGCCAGGCACACAAACCTCACACATTCATTCAGAGAGGCAGGGCACCTAAGAAAGAGACTTGGGTCTGTCATATTCAAGATTGGGTTCTATTCTTGGTTCTACTGGAAGTGACCTTGTGCAACCTCTCTGTTTCCCTCATATGTGAAATGGGAGGGGGAAAAGTGATACTTGCCTACCTCCTAAGGTAGGCAGATGGACCCCCTCTCAGTGAGGGCTGTGAAGGGCACAGAATTAAGTCAGTGGAAAAGCAGAGACTGCTCCTGGGGGAATTCTGTGCAATGTAGAATTTTAATGTGTGTGCAGAATTTCCTTTCCCCCCACAAAAATGGGCTGCAGTGCTGCTGCTAGGGGCCGCTGGACCCAGCAGAGCCCAGCTTGCACACAGAAGACACTGCCGGGGGGAGGGGAGGGGGGGGAGCTAGAGGAGGGGGGGCGCACCGGGGCGGGGGGGCCGGGCCTGTGGCAGAGCAGTGAGCACCCCCCGGCACATTGGAAAGTTGGCGCCTGTCGCTCCAGCCCCGGAGTCGGTGCCTAGACAAGGAGCCGCATATTAACTTCTGAAGAGCCGCAGGCGGCTCCGGAGCCACAGGCTGGCAACCCGAGCTAGAGGGTTCCTGGCAGCTGCGGTTCCCAGCACGCCCTGAGGGAAGGAGACAGCGGCCGCAGAAAACTCCACACAAGCCTGGGACCCAACATCAGGCTGTTTCTCCCTCTGGATCCCTGGGCTCTGAGGAGTAGGGGGCGGGTGGGTTTGTGGCTGGGGGCGGGGGGGGGGAGTAGGGGGTTTGGGTGTATTGGATGGGGGGCCCCTAGATGGGCTCAGGAGGGGGAGGGGCAGAGAAACAGGAACTGGGTTGTCTTAAGAGTTTCTTTAACTCTCTACTCCTGGGGGGAAATTTTTGTGTGTCTGTATTGTTACAGACACACTTGCTGACAGGTATTTTGAAATAAATTACCAAAATAATTGAAACTGGCATGATTATATAGTGTTGTTTTGACAAAATTTGCAGAATTTTAAAATATCGTGTGCAGAATTTTAATTTTTTTCGGCACAGAATTCCCCCAGGAGTAAGAGACTAGAACTTTTCCTGGCTCCCAACCCAATGAACTTTTCTTCTCAGACAAAGGGAGTTGTGGCTGCTGTGATCCCTGTCTGGAGCTCTAGCTCTTTATCCACCATGAAAGAGGCTCAGTGGGGGCTTGCACCATGACCAAAGAAATGTTAACAAGCTCTGCTGAGCACATGTAAGTGGATACTGGGAGGGGGAAGCAAAAGGCAGTTATCTGACCCCAGTACTATCACCCTTTCAAGTTTCATGATCTTACTTCAAAGGATGGGGATGCTAGAGCTCAAACAAACAATGGAACAAGGTGGAATACTGGCAAAACTATTTTTCTTGCCCTCCTTCTCTGAAACGGTTGAACCACTGAACCAAAAGTCAGCCTGAGGGAAAGAGCAAACATGGAAATGTCCAGCCCAAATGGTTAGCAAGCAACTGAAACCAGGGCTTGATATGGAAAGTGTCAGGCTACTTTCACTACAGACATTGGTGAACGTATTTTAGGCAGAACTGGTAGCAATCAAATGCTCTTATAAACTATCACCCTCAATCCAGGTGCCTATTACTCCTCTTCTTTCACAACAGGCTCAGACACTCCCTATTACAGATTTAAATGTTTTTTCACATCACCTTGGCACAGAAAAAAACTTAAATCTGTCCCTTTAGTTGGACACACTCAAAGTGCATATCCAGCTTAATTGTTATTGCTTCTGCAAATTCATACTGGTCAGTTTTAGCTTTCTGGTTGCTGATTAACAGTCAGTTTCACATTTTGGTTTTCATGCACTAGTGCAACACTGCAATGCTGGGGTCACTAACTAGGCAGAGGATGGTTTAAAAGGAAAAAAGATTCACAAATCCCAATATTAATAGAAGTGTTTTCATGAAGTTTGAAGTTATTTTTTCCAAAGTTAATTTCAGTCACTCAGCTTTTTTAAAAGCAACTTTGTCCATCCATTGTACCTTTCCATCTTGAGAAAAAGTTTTATGCCCATTTTATGAATGAGGAAGTGGAGGCACAGAGACATTAAGTGACTTTTCCCCAAGGCCACGGAGTCAGTAGCAGATTCAGGAACAGAATTCAGGAGTCCTGATATCCAGTCCTCTACTCTAACCCTCATCATTTCTTCTCCAAATGTTCTTAAAATTAGCATCAATCTGGGGTTGCCATCCCTGTTCACACGGAACACAACGATAGGTAAATCTAGTTCAGGATTTAGAAGCAAAACAGGCCTCCTGATTCCATTCCTTAAATTGGCAGCATCTCATTGCAATAACTATCTTTTGTCTTGTTCAGCAACATGCACAGAGTCAGGACTTTGATAATAAAAGCTCAGGTTTGCAGGGACTTCAGTGGCCTTTTGAGGGGTGCTGGGATGAGAAGGAAGGGCTATATATAGTTACACATGATTAATAAGTGAACAAGCCACAAAAAGTAATTAGCAACATTTTAGGATGTTCTCCCCCCAAGATACTCATTTTCTTTAATAAGCATTTTCCGGCATTACTGCTCCAGAAGCCTTTCTTAGAAGACAGCCCTAGAATGTTAATCCACCAGTGACTCCTGTTTAATATTGAAGTGAAAAAAACAGACATTCAACCCTGACAGACTGAAGTGGAGAAAGAGGCTGCATAATCAGTTCTCTTTCACAAAGACAAACGGAAGACAGAAGAGATGCCCAGATGCTACGTCTAAGGGGAAACATCCTACAAACCCAATAAAAACAACACCCTCTACACTGGAAGAATTAACTTCCCACCTGCTTCCATGCAGAGATTTAATAAACCATTACTGGAAAAAGGAAAGACTGAGTGGTAGAGAATGAAACAATTTGCATTCCACTAGAGAAGCTTTATTATTGAGCTAATAATTGATGGTCTTAGCATTATGTAATAAAGTTAGGAATACAACAAATCCTGATTAATCTTCCAGATCTCAGCTTTGATAGCTCAAAGAACAATCCTTGTGAACACAACAATATTACATGTGTGATTTAAAACCAACAGGAGCCAGAAAACAGGATTCCAGAGTGAAACTTTACCCTTACTTCTCCATTCTGCCTAGGCAAGCATTAGCCCAGCAATTGAACAGGACATCATTTCTTAACTCTCTAAAGTGTTAAGACCCTGGAATAGTTGCAAGGCTGTTTTTATCCTAGTTCCAGCTTTGAATTTACATATTATTTCTAGAGTTTGCATTTCTGTCAACAAACTCTACTGAGGCTTCAACACGGTGTCCATCAACACGTATGTGGGCAGATGGTGAGAAGGACCATTGTCGAGTAAATATACAAAGGGAAGCTGTCCCTTTAAAGGGACATCAATTTGAAACTGACAATTTAAAAAAGTACTTTCAGGTGTTCCATCTGACCCTGAGTCCACCGGACAATTTGCGTAGGTTTTCAATCATATTTCCTATCCCCCCCCCTTTCTTTTTAATTTAAAATTTCTCCCGTTATTGCACGAAGCACACAAACACACAGGGAACTGACTGACTTAACAGGGGAAGCTGTGAAATTGACTATACACAAAGTGCTCTTCCTTTTATAAGGTAAAACTGAAAAACATTCCTTTAATCTTTCAATCAATCACATTCATTTTGGAGTTATCTGTAACACTTGTAGTAAGGAGTTTTCAGAGAGAAGGGTGGTTATTTAGTTGACTGACCCCCTTTAAAAATGGGGTGAGACATTCCTATTGTGAAGGATTTACAAAAGTCAGTTTGCAAGATGAACAAAGATATGGCTGAAAAAAATCCCTAAATGATCAAAATTTGCATCCAATAGAAATCTTTCATGGAAAGTGAAAGTCTGATTCCTTTCCCATCTCCACCATAGAAACAGCCAGAGTGTCTTTGGAAGTTTCTATCAGAGTCCATTGTGTTCCCTGCACACCACAAATGGCAAGCAAAGTGTCTGAATGATTCTAGTACATTCTGCTGCACAGCCTGTGGAGTGAGTGGGCAAGTGTCAACGTGGGTAGGCTCTCACCATCCTCATGAGGAGCTCTAGGTAGGCCAGTAGCACGTCAGAACATTAATTTATCAGAGACAAACCAGAACAGTTTGAACCTTAAATTCACCAAAGAAAATTTGAACTGAAGTTTCCAATGCTACAACAACATCATATCTACACCTTTTAAAAACAGAACAGCCAACTTAGTGGTAACTCGAAGAGGCAATGGTTAACCATCTTATTTGTACTTGTAATTGAGACTAACCTGCATTTCTAGGACTTGTGCTAAGACTGAAGTTTTTCTTCCTATTCCCTAACCCTTGAAGACCCTGGGTGAAGTCCTGGCCCCAGTAAAGTCAGTGACAAAACACCTACTGACTTCCATGGGGCCAGGATTGCACCCCATTTCCGAAAAAGTTATGCAGCTCCAGTAATGAAACATTAACGGTGCCTTATCTCAACTGCTGTAACCACAGAGTTCCTACCAATGTTGTTAACACAGCAAGAGTGCTTTGTATATAGGGTTATTGACACTACTATTTCTATCACTACAATGCATGCGGATAAGATTTAGCACTTCAAGGCACTGTGGCCTGTTGGGAGCTGTGTGACAATAAACTGATTTTACAGATGGGTCTTGAGTGATGAAAAGGTCTCAAGCCTGTCCACTGCATGGAAGCATTCATCTGACATTACAACCCACACACAACACAAAAGATTTGGACCAATACAATATATACCAACATTACTCAATTCCCAAGCTCCCCAATTTGGCCTAAGGTGACCTCAATTACCCGAGCTTCTAGCGAGTCCAAAACAAAAGTGAAAATCCACACACAGTCCTTATTGAGTAAACTCTCATTGCTATAGACTTTACATGACTGGTATTAAAAATATGGTTATACGGTTATTTCAGTGTAATGCAAGGTTGCCTGGTTCACAACAGAACGCAAGACAAATGAATATTTACGAGCTTAGAAGGACACAATCAGCTTGAACTTTAATAGTCTCACTTTGTCCCCTTTAAATAATATGTCCTTGTCCTGAAAAAAATCAAGAGTACCTTTAAACTGTATACACACAGTCTTATTCTGCTCCACTGCTGAGAATTGTTTTGGTATGTAATAAGCTATGACTGCAAAGCACTCCACAGCTAGAATGTGGCAGAACTAGGGTTGTCCATGCATCCTTTGTTCAGTCCCCTTGTGCACATACCTTATTCATAGACTCCAAGGCAGAAGAGACCATTGTTATCATCTAGCCTGACCTCCCATATAACACAGGCCAAAGAACTTCCCCAAGATAATTCCTAGAGCAGATCTTTTAGAGAAACAGCCAATCTTGATTTTAAAATGGTCAGTGATGGAGATTCCATCACAACCCATGGTAAGTTATTCCAGTGGTCAATTACTCCTTTAAAAAAATCTACACCTTATTTCCAGTCTGAATTTGTCTAGCTTCAGCTTCCAGACACTGGATTGTGTTAGACCTTTCTCTGCTAGATTGAAGGGACCATTATTAAACATTTGTTCCCCATCAGGTACTGTACTTACAGACTGTAATCAAGTCAACCTTTAACCTTTTCTTTGCTAAACTACATAGATTGAGCTCTGTGAGTCTAATGCTATAAGGCATGCTGTCTAATCCTTTAATTATTCTCATGGCTCTTCTCTGAACCCTCTCCTATTTACCAACAGCCTTCTTGATTGGAGGGCACCAGAACTGGACTCTATAGCCAGCAGTGGTCACACCATGAGAAATATAGAGGTAAAATAACCTTTCCGCTCCTACTGGAGATTCCCATTTATGCATCCAAGGGTCACATTAGCCATTTTGGCCACATCATCATGCTGGGAGCTCATATTCAGCTGATTATTCACCATGATCTACAAATCTTTATTATATTAGTCTGCCATTCCATGTGGTGGATCAGAGATGGGGGCAGAACCCAACTCTCCTCAGTCCCAGTCCAGTGCCTTAGGCATAAGAGGACATCATTTCTCTTCTTATTACCCTTTGTCTCATTCACGGTCCATCCTTTGCATGGAATTAAGCAGAAATAGCAAATTAAAGGGTGTATTATAATGCGTTGGCACAAGAGAGAAGAAATAAAGCTACAGCTTAACTCTAGCATTTCCTAGCTTCTGAATGCTTGACTTTGGCAACCTTCATGGTTTTTTTATCTAGTTTGTGTGAGAGAATTTCTAGTGCCTTTTTATTTTTTTTAAATATATACCCTCATGTGGAGGAATAATAAGTAACAGTTATCCGCTGTGAGGATTGGCCACTAGAGGGGGATGAGAGGCACGTTTTGCCAGTGGCTTACACAGCTGTTTGCTAGGCAGAAGAGGAATGGTGGGAAAATCCCGATTTCTATTCCTGGCCCTGTAGAGAAATGGGGCCTAGTGGTTACAGACAACCCAGTCAAGCACAGACTAGAAACATACATTTTGAAAAGCAGTGTGATTCCATGGATGGCGTTCATGCCATATTAGAGACAGGGTTCCAATGTCAGCTCTGCCTTAAGTGTTCTTGTGAGACTTCTCAGTTACCCTGCATGGGAAAATGGTAAAAATAGTACTCGTCTGCCTCTCTACGAGCCATCAAGTACCCAGAATTACGAACACCCCCTGCAGAAGAAGAGAAGGGACTAGAATTCTGTGGAGCTGGAGCATGTTCAGTGCAAACGGAATGTTCCAAGATTACAGCCTCAAGCTTCTTACAAGCCCTTCTGAGCATGTGCAAGTGGCAATTTTTCCCCAGTGGCTTATACTGCCAAATCCAGATGGATTTTGATATGGGAAGCAAAAGGCATCTTTTACACCCCAGGAATATCCTCCTGCCACGTTTAGTCCAAAGCATGGAGGAGCTAGAGCACTTCAAAGAGAATATTGAGAAAAATGTTAACATTGACAAGACTATTTTCCCTTAACCTCATCCTCAAGCAGCTGATTAGGGTTTGCTGAAACTTAAAGAAATATCAACCTGAGGCAGGGCAGGCAATGAAAAATTTCAGCCCGAATAGTTGAGCATTTGGCAAAGTTAGATAAGCAACAATAGGGTCTTATCAGGGAAAGTGTTGGCAACTTCAACTATAGGTGATGCTACCAGCTCTGCATATAAGAGTCCTTTCTGCATAGTCAGTCTGCCTTCATGCTAAGGAAATAGTAAAACTGATAATACAAAGTGTTGCCAAAACCTAATCTTTCAATTGTACCCATTGTAAATTATACCTATAACTATCGCACATACACTATTTTCAGACAGAAACGTGATGTCTTTCAAGTGGCCATGCCCCTTTAAATGCTGCATCTCAAAAGTCACACACACTACACGTGCGCTAGTGTACAGTAGACTCAACAAGTGTTAGCCAATCATTACAGTTAACCTGGTGGTGAAGATGATTTAGCTGCACTCATTGCTGACATTCCTTATAACAATGGGTAGCTTTTGATAGTGTAGACATGGGTTTGGTGAAATCCAAGTTAACACAATTTCCATTGTAAAAGCATCAAAGGCTGACTTTCTAGTTATCAGTGTTTGGATTTAAGGTTTATTAATAGTCACGCATAATCTTTTCCATATGTTGCTGAAGACTTTCACAAGGTTATACAGTAAAGGAGGAAGATGTATTTGAGCTACTCATCTTTGAGTACAACACAAGTGCATTATCAGTGCTTTATAAATAACAGA
The DNA here is from genome assembly GCF_002925995.2 of Terrapene triunguis. Taxonomy (NCBI): domain Eukaryota; kingdom Metazoa; phylum Chordata; order Testudines; family Emydidae; genus Terrapene; species Terrapene triunguis. Next base: position 13,057,104 of record NW_020664545.1, read on the forward strand.
TACAGTACCAAGTGCGTGCTAGGTATTAACAGACCAGAAAGATGACAAGATGATCATCATCATAGAAAATCCCAAAGGGACATGCCTCCTTGCAGATTGAGCATCACTTGGATTGACCTCTACCTAGGTCCTTAAGGAGGCATGGCGGGATGACAACCTTAGTGCCACCGAAGCTTTTTTTCAACCATGTGATTGTCAGCCATGTAGTGACACTGCAGACAAGATGACACTGCCCTCATCTTGTGGTCCACTGACATCCTGCTAATTTAAGATTAGAATAGTGTTCCATAAAATGGAAGAAAAAGTAGTTTGCCCTGTGTTCCAGTTATCTGAAAAGTTCCCATCCTCAGCTTGTTTACAGATCACTTCAGAAGCAGCAGTGTGTTTGCCCAAGCCAATCTTGTGACACAGAGAAGTCCATAGGCAGAGGATGTTTTTAATTTGTTGAATCAGTGTTTGCTGTAAGGAAGCACACAGCTACCCATTGGTTTGACAATATTTATCCCTGCTTTTCTGTGTAGTGCAGGGGTAGGCAATCTATGGCACGCATGCCAAAGGCGGCACACGAGCTGATTTTCAGTGGCACTCACACTGCCCGGGTCCTGGCCACTGGTCCCGGGGACTCTGCATTTTAATTTAATTTTAAATGAAGCTTCTTAAACATTTTAAAAACCTTATTTACTTTACATACAACAATAGGTTAGTTATATATTATAGACTTATAGAAAGAGACCTTCTAAAAACGCTAAAATGTATTACTGGCACGCGAAACCTTAAATCAGAGTGAATAAATGAAGACTCGGCCCAGCACTTCTGAAAGGTTGCCGACCCCTGGTGTAGCGTTTACAGATGAACAGGCAGATATTCATTTGGAAGTGGGTATATTTCTTATGTGAAGATTTTTTTAAGCCAATTGTCTCATGGCAAAGAGCAGATAAAGATTACTATTGCAGATACTGCTAATTCTAAATTAGAGACAAAACTGAAGACCACATCCCCATCCTGAATAGTCTGCGAAGTGACTTGCACTCTCGGCACTATAAAATACTATACAGATGGCTGTGCACTGTGACATTTCATTTATCGACATTGGGTCCCCAGTGACAGAAAAGCCGTGCAACTGTACAGAGGGATAATTCTAGTTGGCACTGTTTACTACAGATGAAACTTGACTGCATGTGCAGTCGGAATACTATAAAATAAAGCTGTTCTTTTTTCAGAAATAATTATTCCCCTTTCCTGTTCTACAGTAAATATTTAAGAGCACCATTTACATTACACAGTCACTCATTGGCTTCACTTATTTACATATAACAGAGCCAGAAGAGAAATGGCATTTTGTTTTACTCAGTAGTACTGTAGGAAAAAGTTAGCAAGGTACAGTAAATAGCTCACTATGAACTGGAACTGCTCAGGGATGTGCAGTCTTCTCTAGATTGCCGAGGCGACAGAAAGAGGCTGGCTGAGCATCGCTGGCAGTTCCGGACAGCATAAACTGATGGGACTATGTTGAATCCTCCAGATTTACCCACCACACACACTGACTCAGTCTAGCTATTCACCACAAGACAGTGAAGAAACTCACATGTAACCTAGAGAAGCCACAAGACCACATGATGGAAAACAACTACTGTACACCTAATTATAGGTTGAAGAGATTTTGTTTAAATATGTGGGTGAGAAAGAGAAAGTGAGAAAAGCTACTGTCGTCGGTTTTGGCCTTTTCTTTATTACTAGAAATGTCTCTCAGAAAGTTCTGAGGTTAATGAGGCTATCTACAACACTGGAAAAACCCAACACAAACACGCACCACACAGCCCTGGGAGCAGAATATTTGCCTAAAGGAAGGCAAGGCAGCACCATTGGCTCTTAGACTGTTTACAGGATTTCAGTGTTGGTGAAAGGGGCTGGATTAATATCTTCTACAGACTAAAGGCCTCTACTTCTCAGTAGGTCAGGCACAGCAGGAAAGCCTTTCCCACTAATGTGTCTCAACCCTGATCTCTGGGTGTGCAATCTTTGGGCTCTCTGCTAGGAGCACTAGTTGTGATACAGATTATAGCTAAACTCATTTTACACACGCCACCAAGCAAGTTACAGACTTTTCCATCACCTCCTTTCTTGGACTTTTGTTGTTTAATATCCGCATCAAATAGCCTTTTGTCTGACATCACTAACAGACTGACTTATCTTTGTATTGGGTTACTGATGTTTTGCCATCTTAAAGGTATCAACATAGTGGAATTGTAAAGGTTGTAAAGCTGCATGCAGTAAGGTGCTTGGCATGTCACAGATCTGCATTAAGGAATCTTCCACGCCACGAGAGAGAACATGTGGGTGCTTGTGTGTGTACTGAAAGAGTACAGAACAGGTACACAACCAGTATGCTGTAAATGCAGGGCGGATTTGCGGGGCAAGCAGTTTGCTTTGCCAAAGACTTACAGAAAGTGAAAATATTTTGATTCTACAAGTCTCTTCGACTGGATTAAGGAACAGTGAATATCATGCAGAGGTACCTAACGTAAGTTTCTTATTGGGAACACAAGCCACAGAATGAAAGCTCTTTTAGAATATATCAAACCAGTTCAACTTCATATCCTGCTCTGTGCACATGAAATTGAACAAGCTCAATACTTTGGGCCTATTGAGTGCATGACTAACTCCTCTTAATGTGGCTAAGAGTGGAGCAAGTTCTGCTCTCAGTTATATTCATGCAGGTTGCACAGCTGTAAGGAGACCAGAACAAGACATGGCATCTCATGGGAAAGCCATGTATTTGAATTAAAAGGACAGTCAACTAGACTTTTAAAAATTAAGTAAAAATAACACTCTGACAGCGTCCCCTTTAATACACATCACCTTTTTTAAAAGAGTCCTTTATAAAAAAAAAATATTGATAGGATTTCCAGGTGCCCTGCTGATATTTATAAAGGTCCAAACGTACTTGGGCTCACCCCTCCTCGCGCTTGCTTCTTCAGGAGGAGTATCAAGGCAAGGCCTCTCTTCTAACCTCCTCTCCAGGACCTGCAAAGAACACCTGGGAACTGAAGTACTACTTCTCCCACAGTCCCTGCCCATGCTCTCATTGCTCCACAGCCTGTAAAAAAGAAGGGGGCACCCTGGCACCCAGATTTTATATCCCCCAACATCGTAAGGGTCTAGAGAACAAAGGGGGCTCTGTGACCCACCAAGCTCCCATTGCAACCCAACACTATAAAGAGGTCTTGAAGAAAGTGATTCCCAGCTCCTGCTGTTCCCCACCTCAGTGCAGGGATCCTAGGAACAGGACACAGGCTGCTCCTGGAGCTAAACTCCAACTGCTGCTGTGTTACTGGTAAATACTGGGGAAGAGATGGCACAAGACAAGAAGTCAACAAATCAGAGTGAAACTGATTATGCACCAAGTAGAGACACTGAAACGCAGAAAAATGTTTCCCCTCTAATTTCAGTTTTAGCCATCTCTGCTGTAGTTACACAAGACCAGGGCAGGGGCAGCTTTTTCAGACAAATGTGACTTAAGTCTATTACATCTTGAACTACTCTTTGTTCCCACATGCACAGAGAGATGGGAACTAATCATGTGCTGGAAAACAAGCCTCTTAGAAAATATTAAAGTGCAACATCACACTGCCAAAACAAAGGCACCTGCCAGGCTCCTGCAAATTAATTCTGGTCTGCAGGAGCATGCTCAGCAGTCCAAAGAGATGGATGGGAATAATAAGTGACAAAGATGTAAGCAGCACCTGATGAGCACTGTACTCCAAACCTTTGTCGGAATATCACATGACCATGTCAGATCTATTTCTGGATTTAATTTGTTTCAGCTGAAAGATGCTTTCATGAAGAGAGCTAGCACTGTAATTTGGACTTCGTTTTTATACTGCAAGATCCGTATATGGGAAAATTCACATTTTAATCAGATTATGGGTTCTTGCCAGATGCACATAGGTCATGTGAGTGAATTGCTTTAATCACGGAGCTCAAATTATACGCTACACAGTCTCAGATCGTTTCCTAAGGAAGACTTCTTCAGAGACCTAGAAGAAAGCTCCCTGAATGGAATACAGCAGCAATTCATTCAGTCCTATCAGTACTGGATTGGGGAGTATGAATCAGTGTTCACGTCGCACTCCCAATTGGTACCCGGTCCGGGACAGGGAAGCTAACGATCCAACCAGCGGACCAAATTCGGCAATGAATCCTGGTCACGTGCCACCTGAGGCATTTTGCACATATGCTAAGTAGTAGTACTGGATTATGCGACTAGCTGTTACATGCAGATCAATACTGGCTAGATCAAATGCTGGTAAAAAAAAAAAATCAACTCAAAAATATTTTAAAATAAGAGTGGCTAGAATACCCAGTGCTAAGATGGAAAGTATTCTTATTGTCCTTCCTCAGCTCTCAACCTCCACTAGAAATCCTCCTGCCCTCCCTGTTCACTTCCTGCCTATTCTCATTTAAAGGGGCAATTAGTTTGCTAAGTCAGTCTTTGAACTAAAGTTATAACTTTCTTCTAATTCCCCACATAGAATCATAGAATATCAGGGTTGGAAGGGACCTCAGGAGGTCATCTAGTCCAACCCCCTGCTCAAAGCAGGACCAATTCCCAACTAAATCATCCCAGCCAGGGCTTTGTCAAGCCGGGCCTTAAAAACCTCCAAGGAACGAGACTCCACCACCTCCCTAGGTAACGCATTCCAGTGCTTCACCACCCTCCTAGTGAAATAGTGTTTCCTAATATCCAACCTAGACCTCCCCCACTGCAACTTGAGACCATTGCTCCTTGTTCTGTCATCTGCCACCACTGAGAACAGCCGAGCTCCATCCTCTTTGGAACCCCCCTTCAGGTAGTTGAAAGCAGCTATCAAATCCCCCCTCATTCTTCTCTTCTGGAGACTAAACAATCCCAGTTCCCTCAGCCTCTCCTCATAAGTCATGTGCTCCAGACCCCTAATCATTTTTGTTGCCCTCCGCTGGACTCTTTCCAATTTTTCCACATCCTTCTTGTAGTGTGGGGCCCAAAACTGGACACAGTACTCCAGATGAGGCCTCACCAATGTCAAATAAAGGGGAATGATCACGTTCCTCGATCTGCTGGCAATGCCCCTACTTATACAGCCCAAAATGCCATTAGCCTTCTTGGCAACAAGAGCACACTGTTGACTCATATCCAGCTTCTCGTCCACTGTGACCCCTAGGTCCTTTTCTGCAGGACTGCTAACTAGCCATTCGGTCCCCAGTCTGTAGCAGTGCATGGGATTCTTCCGTCCTAAGTGCAGGACTCTGCACTTGTCCTTGTTGAACCTCATCAGGTTTTTTTGGCCCAATCCTCTAATTTGTCTAGGTCCCTCTGTATCCGATCCCTACCCTCTAGTGTATCTACCACGCCTCCCAGTTTAGTGTCATCTGCAAACTTGCTGAGAGTGCAGTCCACACCATCCTCCAGATCATTAATAAAGATATTAAACAAAACCGGCCCCAGGACCGACCCTTGGGGCACTCCGCTTGAAACCGGCTGCCAACTAGACATGGAGCCATTGATCACTACCCGTTGAGCCCGACGATCTAGCCAGCTTTCTATCCACCTTACAGTCCATTCATCCAGCCCATACTTCTTTAACTTGGCGGCAAGAATACTGTGGGAGACCGTATCAAAAGCTTTGCTAAAGTCAAGGAATAACACATCCACTGCTTTCCCCTCATCCACAGAGCCAGTTATCTCATCATAGAAGGCAATTAGGTTAGTCAGGCACGACTTCCCCTTGGTGAATCCATGCTGACTGTTCCTGATCACTTTCCTCTCCTCTAAGTGCTTCAGAATTGATTCCTTGAGGACCTGCTCCATGATTTTTCCAGGGACTGAAGTGAGGCTGACTGGCCTGTAGTTCCCCAGATCCTCCTTCTTCCCTTTTTTAAAGATGGGCACTACATTAGCCTTTTTCCAGTCATCCAGGACCTCCCCCGATCGCCATGAGTTTTCAAAAATAATGGCTAATGGCTCTGCAATCTCATCTGCCAACTCCTTTAGCACCCTCGGATGCAGCGCATCTGGCCCCATGGACTTGTGCACGTCCAGTTTTTCTAAATAGTCCCGAACCACTTCTTTCTCCACAGAGGGCTGGTCACCTTCTCCCCATACTATGCTGCCCAGTGCAGCAGTCTGGGAGCTGACCTTGTTCGTGAAGACAGAGGCAAAAAAAGCATTGAGTACATTAGCTTTTTCCACATCCTCGGTCACTAGGTTGTCTCCCTCATTCAGTAAGGGGCCCACACTTTCCTTGACTTTCTTCTTGTTGCTAACATACATGAAGAAACCCTTCTTGTTACTCTCAACATCTCTTGCTAGCTGCAACTCCAAGTGTGATTTGGCCTTCATGATTTCACTCCTGCATGCCTGAGCAATATTTTTATACTCCTCCCTGGTCATTTGTCCAACCTTCCACTTCTTGTAAGCTTCTTTTTTGTGTGTAAGATCAGAAGGATTTCACTGTTTAGCCAAGCTGGTCGCTTGCCATATTTACTATTCTTTCTACACATCGGGATGGTTTGTTCCTGCAACAGCAATAAGGATTCTTTAAAATACAGCCAGCTCTCCTGGACTCCTTTCCCCCTCATGTTATTCTCCCAGGGGATCCTGCCCATCTGTTCCCTGAGGGAGTCAAAGCCTGCTTTTCTGAAGTCCAGGGTCTGTATTCTGCTGCTCTCCTTTCTTCCTTGTGTCAGGATCCTGAACTCGACCATCTCATGGTCACTGCCTCCCAGGTTCCCATCCGCTTTTGCTTCCCCTACTAATTCTTCCCTGTTTGTGAGCAGCAGGTCAAGAAAAGCTCTGCCCCTAGTTGGTTCCTCCAGCACTTGCACCAGGAAATTGTCGCCTACACTTTCCAAAAACTTCCTGGGCTATGTACTGGGCTGACTTAGGGAGAAGCTACTGCAGAGGGTCTTTAAAATATCAATGGGTCTGGGGGTGAGGGGGTGTCTTCTGACTAGCCACCATCACCTTAACTGGCACTGTTTGCAAGGGCAATGGGCATGCACCACAGCACCATGCTTTAAATCTTCATCACACGTGGGATGATGTTTATATTTGATTCTTCCTCAAGCTGATAAGATCTTTCCATTCCCAGAGTGACCTCTCCAATTTCCTTTTTCACCACATTGGGAAAGATTGAACTGTTTCTGGGCTGCGGGTAGACTTCTTGTCTCAGCTTTTTAATCTGCTCACTGGATAAAACCATTTCCCACATCCCTTGTGAAGTTACTTATGATTTTATCTTTGGGCGGAGGAAGAAATTTTCCACCAATGAGCAAATACTTCATTGTAATATTGTTCTAACCAGCACCCCTAACATCAACACTTCAGGATTGTCATTATAGCTTCAGTTAGCGTCCACGGAGGCTGAGGGTGAATGCCAAAGAGTGAACAGACTCCACCCTGCACTCCCCCTTTGTCTCCAGGGCGGGAATAGCAGACAGCAAGATGCACTGTACCGAGCCAGATAAGGGAATCCAGCTATTAGATCGTCTAGCCCATCCCCCTACAAATAGAGGGCTCACCCTCTAGACACTGGAGGATTCTAGAGTTTTGCCCAGTCTAGCTTTTAAGAGTCACAAGTGATGGGGCAAGACTTGAAAAACTGACCAAACACCAACTAGATAGAGAGATCAGAAAGATGGAGTGGGGTGTGAGAGAAATCCAGGCCTCACCTCCCCAAACTGCTGCGATTCCTACTAGTATGTTGCCTCTGGACCCTGCTTAGGGGCACCACCTTTTGTAACACCATTATGTAGTTGGGTCTCTGATAATTTGAACCCCACTCCCTACAAGGAGTTTTGGGATTCTTCTCATTCCCTCAGAGCTTCCTGGCTGCTGCTAATAGAGGGAGGAGAGAAAGATGAGGTCACTGCTATTCACCCTTCCCAACCACTTTCTGGGAACAGGTACTCCATTCTGAGTAATTCCAGGGCCTGCCACTGCTGATCAGAGCTTCCCCAAAGACCAGCCATGTGAAGATAATGGGATTTTCACCAGTTTCACTGCCGCTCACAGCAAAACTGAGCAAAGTCCTCGAGTGCTGCTTGGTAAAACTGCATGCAGCTGTCCGGGCTAAACTGTCTGCAGATTCAGGAAGACGGTACTGCATCAGTTTACATGTGATTCAATTTTCAAATCTGTTCTTTGCAATCATAATTGCTAAAACCAGAGGGGAGGGGGCAGAAGAAGAAAGATCAGACTCTGCAGAAGTTGATGAATTTAGACCCTTGTGCTCATGAATGAACACTTCCTGCTTGCCAATGTCAAGTGTGATTTTTTCCCCAAGGGACATCATGAGGCTTCCAAAATTCCCCTTGGGAGATTCCTCCACAATTTAATCCATCTGACTGCCAGGAAAACGTTTCTGATCTTCAGCCCAAACTTCCATCCCATGACTTCTAGTTACGTCCCTGTGCATGCTAAGCGAGTCCTCTCTTTCCTTGAAGTTCACATCATGCCATTTCTCCCCATGCATTCTGGAGGCCTTTACTGACCTGGACAAGGCCCTTAATGAACTCTGTCAAGTTCATTTAATAAGAAAGCACAGCTCTCAGCCAACCCAACTGCAAAATGGTTTTTGTCTACACCAGCAGTTCTTCCATCAATGGTAGCAGTGATGGGTGCTGGTGCAGTGAGTCTCCAAAGTTTTAACCACCACGTCAACCAGCATTTGTGTACACCAGCTACAACGGTGGGAAATGTAGGAAAACTGCTAGTGTAGAAACAGAGGGTGAGCAAAGGAGAAGTTCTATTTGGGAGGTATCCATCCCAAAACATGCCTGGAAGCAAAGGAACAATGTTCCCATTCACAGGAATGCGAGTTCTCAAAACACATACCCACCCCGCTACATCACTCACTGCCCTGCCCTCAGGATTTCAGTGTAGTCCTTATGGCGACAGTGTGCCATAACCATGCATTTGGGAATAGTTCACAGAAGAACGGATGAAGTCAGGCTTAGGTCGAACTTTCTTTTGACAATGTTTTTAAAAAGCTGCCGTGTGCTGCCCATCTATCCCCATTCCCTGTTGCATATTTTAACAGTCAGGACTTCAGGGCAGGGACCTGTCTATAGCTAGTCATGTGGCACACTTGGAACACTATGTAAGTAAAGAGTAAACAGTTTTTCAAATGAAAACATTGACAACATTATTCTTTGCCCTGTATCTGCCTGGTGCTAGCCAAAGGAGACAAGATCTCCTACGGCTTTAGTTCAGCCAGTGTGCTTTTTTTGGAGAAGGAAAAAATTATGCACTCATTGTTTTGTTTTAAGTCAACAGCTGAGCTGTAGCTTCCACAGACTCCTTGCTGCATCCTAAACATCACAATAACATTCTGCTGTCCTCCAACACTCTTAGAAAACCAAAGTTATAAAAAAAAAAAAGAGAACAAGTAACATTTTTGTTGCTTTGTGAAAAAACGTTTTCTTTTTTCTACTCAGCATCAAAAACCATAAAGCCTGCTGCCTGTACCGCATCTTGTTAAACAAGCCTCACACTGTGCTCCAGCAAAGGGAGCCTAGAAACTCTCTGATTTACTTTTCTAGAGCTCTCTCGCAGCAAGCCACATGCAGGTGTTCCCGCCATTATCCTAGCAGTACTGAGCAACTGAAGCAGAAGTGCACGGCCCGGCTGGGATTCTCCAGAAGTGTGGCTACCACCACCTCTTACAACATCTGGCTCATCAAACACTGCCAAACCCATTGGATGGCATCTCCACCAATTTCTGTAGTGGATTATTTAAGTTCTACTGCCTCTAAAAGCCCTAAAGAAAATCAGATCATTGTGTTGTGACAGTCAAAATTTAGCTGGTTCTGTTAAATACTATGAATAAACTCAGTGTTCAGAGCCACAGATACTCAGCATCTCTCTGAATGAGACCCACAATGGGACGTGTAGTCCGCTTAATGATCTGTAATAGTTGCACCATGGGCATATGCAAAACTGAACCTAAAAATTGTAAAGTTATAATGAACTGTAAGTCAGCGAGCTAGGACAGATGCACAGGGATTTGCCCAGCAATGCGTTTCTGTTTTTGTCAGTTTGAGATTCTCAAATTCATTTAACATTAATATTAATTTAATAGCCAGGTCAACTCATGAGCTTGTTTCCAGCCTTATAATCACTTTCAAGCAGCCTTGAGAAAGCAGAGCTTTCTGATCTTGCTTTGGATAAGATGAACTGATAACATGATAGAAATATTTTCCTGTGACTGGAAAAGGTTCTCACAGCTTGTAAGGGCTACATGGGGGAGGTCACAGGAAGAGCTTGAGTTACTTGGGAAAGCAGGGGGGTGGACTAGATGACCTCCCGAGGTCTCTTCCAACCCTCATCTTCTAGGATTCTATGAAAGCAATGAAGACCAGAGATGCGAGAGGAGACCCCTCCCATCCCATTCTCTATAGGAATGAATATGAACATAACATTGTAGTTGGAGCACTTATACAATCCTGTCCTTTTATCAAAGGAACAGAGCCAAATGGACGTGCACTTCCCAGAGAAAGCTGTGGTTGGTGCACAGGACTGAAACTTGAGATCCCAGACTTGGTGTGTGATCCCTGGGCAAGTCATTTAAAAGCCCTAGTGTCTACAAAATGAGGTTAACCATTCCCCTACTGTACAGGGGTGTTGCAAGGATAGTGTCAAAAATGCTTGTGTGGCTACTCAGATATTACAGGGACAGGAGGGCTGAGAAAAGCCAACAAACCCCAGATAGTGATAGGCTTCTTGTCCGCTCAGATGTCACCAGATTGAGGGTCTCTGCCTGTTAGTATTTGGTTGGGAGCAGAAGAGTAATTTTTCCCGGAGACTCTGCACATTGCTGATATTCCAGCACTCTCCTTTCAGGGGAGATGACAGAGGAAACCTATTCAGTCCCATCTAGTCCATCGCACTGGGGACTAATGAAAGACTGTGCCCTATTCTCCAGGGCTCAGTTCCGTGTAGACAAGGCACCATCCCCTGATGTCCTACTGCTAAGCAATGGGGCTCCCACCTCTCCCATTCCACAAGCTGATGCACTGCACTATTCCCTCCTCTCCCGCCAGGGGCAGCCCAGATTGCCCCTTACATTAGTACATTATGTTTCATGCACACAGCCCCACCCCCTGAGCTGCAGGGGCTTGCCCGCCACCCAGAGCGCCCAGCCCACCCCAAGCTGCCCCCTTCCCGACTCCTGAAGAGTGAGCAGCAGGGCAGGCTCAGGGCAGTGCCACCCCTCAGAGAGGAGCAGCCCCAGGCTCGCTTGTGTGGGGGGGGGTCCTATGCATGAGGGGTTCTGCCCAGGCAATATTATTCGGGGCGGGGGGAGGGCTCATCCTGGACAGTGCCATTCATGGGGTCCTCTGAGATAGCGGGGGGGAGGGGCACACAGCCCAGGCTGGACCATGCCAGGCACCCCGGGAGGGGGGGGCGGCGAGCGCAGGGCGCTCAGCCCGGCCGGGTCCATGCCAGGCGCCCCCGGGGGGGGGGGGGGGGGGGGGGGGGG
>NW_020664545.1:13073625-13094303 GCF_002925995.2 Terrapene triunguis
ACGCGGCGGGACAGAACGTGGCATAGCCCCCAATGGCTCCATGGCCCCGTTCTGGGACGTGGTGGGACGGAACGTGGCACAGCCCCCGATGGCACCATGGCCCCGGGTTGGGATGTCATGGGACGGAATGTGGCATGGCCCCCAATGACTCCATGGCCCCGTGTTGGGATATCACCGGACGGAACGTGGCATTGCCCTGATGGCACCATGGCCCCGTGCTGGGACGCAGCGGGATGGAACGTGGCATGGCCCCGATGGCACCATGGCCCCGTGCTGGGACGTGGTGGGATGGAACATGGCATTGCCCTGATGGCACCACTGCCCTTGTGCCAGGATGTGGTAGAATGGGACATGGCTTGAACCTGCAGCACCTGCATGCTTCGCACATTGGACTGCACGTTGCCTAACACAATGAGCCCTGACCCTGCGGTCTCCCTTGATATTACTGTTATATATGTGATAATGACTAATAAATGTGTATCAGCAGCGCCTCTGTCACCCCCTCCTCTCCCTGGTAGAGTCCGTCGGTTTCCACTGTTGTTTGTGTGGGATTTTAATTCAGCAGCAGAGAAGAGGAAAATCTTTTTAACTAGAGGGTCACGCTGTGGTGTCTGTGCATGCCATGTCCATTGCACATCCCAGGGGTTCTCGGCATCCCTCCATTTCCCCCTCGAGCACCCTGCGTGCCACCCTCCCAGTCCCCTCTATTTCAAGGACTCCTTGCAACACTCCCACCCTCTCCCTCATTCCAGCAGCTCTCTGTGCCCCTTCCTATTCCCCCTTCTTTCTATACCAGTGTCCCCTCTTTCCACCTCCCCCTTCCAGGGATTCTCTGTGCCCCCATTCCCATCTTTGCTCCATTGTCCCATGCCCCGCACCATTCTCCTTATTTGTGTTCTGTCTGGGAGAGAAGGCTTTCAAGGTGCCAACATTTTAAACCGAGCCAGAGCGGAGCTGAGGGATGTTGTTATGCTGAAAGGTATTAATTTCTGCCCTTAGCTGGTTCTTTGATCTACAGACAAGGTGTTAGAAGCAGACACTCTGCTAACCAGATGGCAGGGGCTCTGTGTGTGTCCCATTTCCCACTCCTCCCCTCACCCCACTTTTCACCACTGTCACCGCCTGAGGGGCTCGAGGCGGACTTCAAATGGTCCGTTGGCCCGGTGTGCTTAGCACCAATAAAGACACCGAGGGGAGAAAGCAAGCCAAGTTTATTCCAGAGCTCTGAAATGACACTAGGAGACCAGCATGTCTCAAATCCAGTGCAACAAATACAAATAACTTTTACCTTTTTATACTTCAAGCAGTTTCTATGTAAGCCTCTGTCTGTTAACTCCCTAGTATTCCTCCCACCCCTCCCTTCTTTAGCCGTTACAATTAGAAAAGTTCCCATACGCCTGTGAGAAAACTTTCCCAGTCTCTGCGGCCTTGAGTTAGACATCTGCAAAACTAACTATTCCTCTTTCTTATCTCTATTATTTCTGCTAGTGTGAGTGAAACTGAAGCCATCTGCTAAAAACGCTGACCAATACATTTTTGCTGTAGCCTGTAAGCATTACACACAGAAGTAAGTGAGAGTTCACAAGATGGAGTCTGGGGGTTCCGCTAGGCCCAGAGCAAAAGAGCTTCATCGACACTTTGGTCTTCCACTCTCCCGAGTTACCTGGTAGCTATGCCTGGGGGGGGTCCCCAACACCACCATAAACAGGTTTCTGACCATTGATACCATTCCTTGACATTTTAGCATTAATCGGCTGCAGCATTCAAAAATTATCACATTATCGACACACACAACAACGCAGTCAAGTTATCGTATTACCAACATACAGACACAGCAGTGCCGTCAAGTGGAGTATTAGACCTCGCTTTGCTTGTGCACAACTAGGGAAATGTGATTGTAAAATGGATGGGGAAGAGGGGCAGTCAGGAGCAGGTGTGGGACCTGCAAGTATTTTACAGCATAGTTGAAATCTCACAGAACAAGGAGTAATGGTCTCAAGTTGCAGTGGGGGAGGTCTAGGTTGGATATTAGGAAACACTATTTCACTAGGAGGGTGGTGAAGCACTGGAATGGGTTACCTAGGGAGGTAGTGGAACCTCCTTCATTGGAGGTTTTTAAGGTCAGGCTTGACAAAGCCCTGGCTGTGATGATTTAGTTGGGGATTGGTCCTGCTTTGAGCAGGGGGTTGGACTAGATGACCTCCTGAGGTCCCTTCCAACCCTGATAGTCTATGATTCTATGAAACTGACTAGATTTGAAATTGATGCTCCCCCTTTCAGTTGGGGTATGTCTACACTACGAGAGTAGTTCGATTTTAGTTAAATCGAATATGTGCAATCGATATTAGAAAGTCGAACGTGTGTGTCTACACTAAGGACAGTAATTCGACTTTGTCAGTCCACACTACCGGGGAAAGCGTCGACATTGGAAGCAGTGCACTGTGGGCAGCTATCCCACAGTTCCCGCAGTCCCCGCTGCCCATTGGAATTCTGGGTCGAGCCCCCAATGCCTTCTGGGTAAAAAAATGTGGCGAGGGTGCTTTTGGGTAACTGTCGTCATCCGTCAGTCACTACCGCCCTGCCTCCCTCCCTGAAAGCGCCGGCGGGAAATCAGTTCGCGCACTTTTTGATCAGTGACAGCGCGGACGCCACAGCACTGCGATCATGGATCCCGCTGCGACCATCGCTGCAGTTGTGGCCGTTCTCAACACCTCGCACCTTATCATACACCTTTCCCTGAGGCAGATGCAGAGAAATCAGGCGAGGAGGCTACGGCACCGCCGTGAGGGCCTGAAGTCGGAGAGTAGCACAGAGCTGTCAGAAACCACGAGCCCCAGCGCCCAGGACATCACTGTGGCAATGGGTCATGTGGATATTGTGGAACGGCGATTCTGGGCCCGGGAAACAAGCACGGACTGGTGGGACCGCATAGTGCTTCAGGTCTGGGATGAATCCCAGTGGCTGCGAAACTTTCGCATGCGGAAGGGGACTTTCCTGGAACTTTGTGACTTGCTGTCCCCTGCCCTGAAGCGCAAGGACACCCGCATGCGAGCAGCCCTGACTGTCCAGAAGCGAGTGGCCATAGCCCTCTGGAAGCTTGCAACGCCGGACAGCTACCGGTCAGTCGCGAACCACTTTGGCGTGGGCAAATCTACCGTGGGGGTTGTTGTCATGCAAGTAGCCAAGGCAATCGTCAAGGTACTGCTGTCAAAGGTAGTGACCCTGGGAAACGCGCAGGCCATCATAGATGGCTTCGCTGCGATGGGATTCCCAAACTGCGGTGGGGCTATAGATGGGACTCACATCCCTATCCTGGGACCGGGCCACCAGGCCAGCCAGTACATCAATAGAAAGGGCTACTTTTCAATGGTGCTGCAAGCACTGGTGGACCATCGGGGACGGTTTACAAACATCTACGTCGGATGGCCGGGCAAGGTTCATGACGCTCGCATGTTCAGGAACTCTGGTCTGTTTAGACGGCTGCAGGAAGGTATTTACTTCCCGGACCACAAGATAACTGTTGGGGATGTGGAGATGCCTACAGTGATCCTCGGGGACCCAGCCTACCCGCTAATGCCCTGGCTCATGAAGCCCTATACTGGCGCCCTGGACACAGAAAAAGAACTGTTCAACTACCGGCTGAGCAAGTGCAGAATGGTGGTGGAGTGTGCTTTTGGCCGTCTCAAGGGGAGATGGAGAAGCTTACTCACTCGCTGTGATCTCAGCGAAACCAATATCCCCATCGTTATTGCAGCTTGCTGTGTGCTCCACAATCTGTGTGAGAGCAAGGGGGAGACCTTTATGGCGGGGTGGGAGGTTGAGGCAAATAGCCTGGCTGCTGATTACGCCCAGCCAGACAGCCGGGCGATTAGAAGAGCCCAGCGGGACGCGCTGTGCATCCGGGAGGCTTTGAAAGCCAGTTTCAAGGCTGAGCAGGGTACCCAGTGACTTTTAAGTTTGTGGACACAGAAGCAGAACTTGCCCCCGTTTCTTTACCCAGTTGCCGTCGACTATCCTCTCCAATTACATACCCCCTTCACCCCCTTCCCAAAAAATAAAATCTGTTCTGTTTTGTTAATGGACACCGTTGTCTTTATTACTGTTTTCGCGGGAATGTTTTAAACCTGGGACGCAGACTGTGGCGGGGGGCGGGTTTAGGGTTGTGATGCAAATGATGCTTCTAAACTCCCGGAATGACAGGCTCCGCGGTGGTGGACTGGTTGTTTCAATGGAGCCTGCCAGCCCTCCTGGCCGGGACTGCGTGTATGTGTCGGCTATGTGACTGTCTTGCAGGGGGAGGAGGGTTACAGATCCCCTGCTGCGCGGCTCTGTGATGCAGGGTAAGGACCGCTGCATAAGATCTGTAACTGCCCTCCCCCGCCACCAAGTCACAGAGCAACACCACCCCCCCCCACCACACAGAACATGAAAACCACCTCCCAGACTGACCAGGATAACTAGTCACTGCACTGTATATGTGCCCTGCTGCTGCACCTGCCCCCTGCTAAAGGTGACTGTCCTGTCCAATGACCAAGCCCCTTCCCCCCCCTTCAGACAGACTCCCCTCCAAAAGAAGAGGATGGAAACAGAAATGAACAGAAATGTATTCTTTATTAACAACCGCACATGGAACGGGGGCATGAAACTTGGACGGGGTCTTGTGTGAGGCGGGTAGGAAAGGACTTTTCAAATTTTGGGGAATGAGAGCCTTCTAGTGGTAGAGCAGTCCGCAGGGGTGGAGTGAAATTTTTCACGGCCCCTTCCACCCCTCCGTGTTTGGACTTTGGGTGAGGGGGGTATGGGACTTGGTGGCGGGGCAGGGCAGTTACAGAGAGACTGCAGCGGGGCTCTCTCCTCCTGCCTCCGGTCCTGCAGAACATCCACAAGGCGGCGGAGCGTGTCCGTTTGCTCCCTCATTAGTCCAAGCAGCGTTTGAGTAGCCTGCCTGTCCTCCTGTCGCCACCTCTCCTCCCGTTCAATGTTTGCCCGGTGCATTTGGGACAAGTTCTCCCTCCACTGTGTCTGCTGGGCTGCCTGTGCTCGGGAGCATCCCATTAGTTCAGCAAACATGTCTTCCCGTGTCCTCTTCTTCCTCCTCCTAATGTGCGCTAGCCTCTGGGCAGATGTGGCTGTGGGAATTGGAAAAAGGGAGTGAATTCCTGAGACAGAGCAATGTATCTGTGAACAGAGAACATAGTCTTTCTCTGTGAACAAGACCATGCAGAGCACCTATCACACGCGCACTGAGGACAAGGTCGAATTTTCGGCCCTCGCCTACCATGCCTGTGGTCTTGCTGTGGCGAGCTGAGGAGCAGGGCTGGACACCGGACTTTGTCTAGCTGGCAAACATGGTAAGCCGTAGACTTGTGGCCGCTTAAAACTTTAAGAGTGGCACTGGCCTCCTTTCACATAGAAAGCAATGCGAGTCTCTGCTGGCAGCAATCCTGCAAGCATGAACTCTGGCCCTGTCCCACCCCCTCGCGGCTGTAAACCGCGTGGCTGTAAACCGGCGGTTGCAGTTCTGTAAAGGGACGGGCAAGCAGTCCCAATACTAACTTTCCCCTACCTAATTCACAGCAGGGAGTCATGCCAGACATCACCCTCCTGAAGGTCTCGGAGAGCCAGAAGGAGAAGATGCTCCGGGACAGCCTGCAGAAACCGGGGCCATTTGCTGCAATGCTCTGCAAGGCCATGATCCCGGAGTACCTGCTGGCGTTGTGGCAGGGAAACGTGTCCTACCACGGGGGGCCTAATAAGCTCTCCCTGCCCAGGAACCTGCTCATGAGGCTGGAAAAACACCTGCAGGAGGCGTATGAGGAGTTCTCCCCGGAGGATCTCGCCTCTATCCCTGGTTACATTGACCAGTTCTTGGCTTAGGTGCCCTTGGAGGGACAAATGACTGCAGGGTTTTGGGCACTATAATCATGAAGCGGACATTGTGAAATTTTTTGAAAATGGTTCGGACTACATATTGAGGCGCCCAAAGACAGACTAATCATGATACACTTTGCACAGATTCCCCTTTTGTTTGACTTTCCTGTTTACATGTTTTGAAGCACTTTACCCACTGTTAATATTTTAAATCTTCCTGTTTTGTTGTAAATAAATGTTTACATGTTTTAAAGCACTTTAGCTACTGTTAATATTTTAAATATGCCAGTTATGTTGTAAATAAATGTTTAGATATTTAAAACACTTACTGCTTGATCCTTCCCCTGAATCTGTGTCTGGGGTAACGGCGGGGGACGGTTGGTAGGGGATCTCTGTCAGGGTGATGAAGAGCTCCTGGCTGTCGGGGAAATCAGCGGTGCCAGCGCTGTCGACTGCCTCGTCCTCCTCATCTCCTTCTTCATCTTCCCCGTCCGCTAACATGTCGGAGGAACCGGCCGCGGACAATATCCCATCCTCAGAGTCCACGGTCAGGGGTGGGGTAGTGGTGGCGGCCGCATCTAGGATGGAATGCAGTGCCTCGTAGAAACGGGATGTGTGGGGCTGGGATCCAGAGCGTCCGTTTGCCTCTTTGGTCTTCTGGTAGCCTTGTCTCAGCTCCTTGATTTTCACGCGGCACTGCGTTGCATCCCGGCTGTATCCTCTCTCTGCCATGGCTTTAGAGATCTTCTCATAGGTCTTTGCATTCCGTCTTTTGGAGCGCAGCTCGGAAAGCACGGACTCATCTCCCCACACAGCGATGAGATCCAAGACTTCCCGATCCGTCCATGCTGGGGCCCTCTTTCTATTGGATTGCACGGCCATCTCTGCTGGAGAGCTCTGCATCGTTGCCGCTGCTGCCACTGCTGCTGAGCTCGCCACGGTGTCCAAACAGAAACTGCGCTTCAAACTGCCCAGACAGGAAAAGGAATTCAAATTTTCCCGGGGTGTGGCTGGTCAGAGCATCCGAGCTCGGACTGCTGTCCAGAGCGTCAACAGAGTGGTGCACTGTGGGATAGCTCCCGGAGCTATTAGCGTCGATTTCCATCCACACCTAGCCTAATTCGATATGGCCATTTCGAATTTAGCGCTACTCCTCTCGTTGGGGAGGATTACAGAAATCGATTTAAAGAGAGCTCTATGTCGAACTAAATGGCTTCCTGGTGTGGACGGGTGCAGGGTTAATTCGATATAACGGCGCTAAATTCGACATAAAAGCCTAGTGTAGACCAGGCCTTGGAATCAGCAGCTGTGTGACCAACACCCTTAGGTTCCAAAGTCCTTTTCTCTACACTCTTTAAAATTCAGCCCTGGTATAAGTGAATTCAACTGCATTCCAGTCAATAGAAGTTTGTCCCGTCACATCAGGGCTGAACCGGGGCGAGGAAGTCATGAGAATGCCAGTGTCAGGCTGGCTTGGTCAATCTAATTGGTGATGTTAGGATGTTTGGTTTCTAAAGAGCCACTAACAATCCCTTAGGAAAGCTTTGTTGTCTAAAAGGAGCTCTTCAAAGAAATTATCCCCGAGACAAACTTTGGATTTGGATTTAAAGGTGGGATGTCAGACCACATTCTAACAAACCCACTCTGAAAAGCCTAGTGTAGACAAGGCAGCAAAGACATTAACATGTTACACCGCTCGAAAGTCTAAGCTCCCGCCCATTCGACCAGTTTATCATGTGTTAAAACAGTGGTTCTCAACCTTTCTAGGCCACTGTACTCCTTTCAGGAGTCTAATTTGTCTTGCGTACCCCAAGTTTCACCTCTCTTAAAAACTCTGGCTTTGGCTTCAGCCCCGTGTGGCTTTCTGCCCTGGGCCCCGGCAAGTCTAAGGCTGGCCTTGGTGACCCCATTAAAATGAACTGATCTGCAGTTTGAGAACCGCTGAATAGTATATAAAGCACTATAAACGTGTCAGTGTCTGTGTGAAATTTTAGTTTGTACTGATTTCACTAGTGCTTTTCATGTAGCCTGTTGTAAAACTAGGCAAATATTTAGATGACTTGACTACCCCCGGAAGACCTCTGCGTATTCCCATGGTTACACATACCCCTGGTTGAGAACCACTGTGTTAAAATGTACACCGCCTTGCCTATACTACACTTCTAATGTGTTAGGTAGAACAGGTTAGATAGCACGTTTTAACAACGCATCTTTAAATTCTAGTCTAGATTCTAGACAAACCCAAAGTGGCCTTCGGGCTACACCCTGCCCTCCTAGGGAACTGAGCCAAAACAATCCTCTTCCCCGCTCTCCCTCTTATTCTTAACCCACATAGGCCCAGGCTTTACAGTCAATTATACCAGTTGTTGTTGGCGCATCTTCTTTTTCTCTCGTGTAACAGCACCACCTAGTGGTAGAGTTCTCCTCTTTTGCCCTGACACACAGGAGGATCTAGTAGTCCTGTGTTGTTACCATCATTTATTCAACTAAATACAATGTATGAGTCTCACCTTGGATGGCAAAGCAGTTGCTGTTGAACATTATGAAATACATCACCCCCTTCTTCTCTCAAGGAGAATACTTCTCGTGCATCACAGCCAGTCCTGCTTGATCCTTGGACCAGCCCATTGAACTGGAGCCTCCAATATGGCAGTGTGGCATTGTTCTTTATCCAGGAGATGGGTGTGTCCTGATTTCAGGGTATTTCGCAGAGGGCAGGGTTTGGGTTGTCTGGTTATGCCCTTGGTGACTGGTTGATTTTATGGAGGTGTATAGTAGAAGAAGATGGGGTAGGTAGATCTATAGCTTTATATGACATTGTTCTGGTGGTTTTGACTCAAAAGGAAGAAGGGCAGTGTGAGCCCCTGCCCTCCCCGGTAAGGGCCCCATGAGGGGGGCTCTGCTTCTGCAAAGCAGTGTGCCCACTTCCTCCCCAAGCACCACTCTGACATGGCCTAGCTTCAGAGCAACAGAATTGTCACCGTGGGCTGACTGTCCCACCCCCATTTCACAGAGTGTGGCAGGATGGCACAGGGCAGCAGGAAGATGGTGTCACACACACAGGTGCAGGGCAACACATGGTGGTGTTCTCCCCTGCATAGGGGATGCGCTGACCTTGCAAAGGCACCTCCCCCCCCGTAAGTGCTGGGACGTGGCTGGACACTACATGGAATCTCTTCTGCTCCCAGTGCAGGAGCACCGCCTCTAGTGGGGGACATGGCAGGGCCACACGGGGTTTGTCTGGCTCGACTCAGTTCCACACTCATGCTTTGTACATTTGACGGTACTTTGTGTCTCGTCAGTGTCGCTGACTCCCCCGAGTGAGTCACTTCCTCTTGTTATTGGGAGCTTTTCCGTACAGCAATTGGGGGAAGAGAAACGTTTCTAAAACAGGCAGATGTGATTGTAAAGGGGGCAGGAGAAGGAGCCGTCAGAACCTGCAACTACTGTTTGCAGTGGACTAGATTGGAAATAGACTCTGGTCCCTTTAAGTGTGAATCAGCCATGGGTCCTTCTGTTCCAACAGCCTTTTCCATCTCTCCACAGCTCCCTAATATTGGGTCCAATTCAGCCCAGCTGTAAGTGCGCTCAGCTCCACTGAAGTCAGTAGAACTGTCCCCCCTTACACCAAGGCCGTTGGCCCCTTGAGAGTGTGTCTCTTTCCCTCCGTGTTCCCTTCCTTTTCTCTCTTTACAATACTTGCCATTGCTGGGTGGCTGCCAGCTGGCTAGGCGGCTGCCAGGGCTTGTTTTCTGTGGTGGCAACACGACGTACCCTCCAGGGGTGAGGAAGTCACGAGGATGCCAGGGCCAGGCTGAGTTGGCCGATCTAATTGATGGGCCCTCTGCTTGTTAGCAGGAAGGACGATCCCAAAGCAGCTCATTACAAATGCAACATCCTATCAGCTGTGGAAGATGCTTCATCTAAAAGAAGCTCTTCAAAGAAACGATCCCCTTCTGCCTAGTAATAACCCATTTCTCTTAGTTGTGCCTCCAGTATTGTCCTATCAGGATACTGGGCTGAGAAAGCGCTGGCCTCCCCAACCCATTATGTCCTGTTTTCATGAGCCCAGGACTTCACAATAACTCATGGCAGGCTGCTGGCAGGTCATCTCTTTTCCCCTTACAATGGCACCATCTAGTGTAGAGATCTGCCCCGGCCTCTGATTTTATTTTCTCTCCGCCTTGTCTTCATTATGAGAAGGGGGGAAAGATGCGTTTTTAACATGTGTTAACCAATGGTAACAGCCTAGAGAAGACTAGGAAGGCAGTTGTGGTTTTAATGTGTTAGCTGGTGTGGTGTATTGAAAACTTGTTAAAATAAGTTGTCACTTTAAATTCTAAGGGGTTTCCTGCTCCTGCTTGCAGATGAGAAGGCTCAGAGGGAAATGTGCAATTCTGCTCCTCAGCTGTGAGTCTGCAAAAGAGCCAGTCTGGTGCAAGGTGGGGTGAGTTGTGCTTCTCTGCCTTAGGGAGCCGCCTGCTTTGACTAGCTCTGTATTTGCTTGGTGTGTATTAGATTTCTGGATTCTAGGAAATAAAGTTGTGTTACGTTGCAAACCTTCCAGCAAGAGCATTTCTGGTTTGTTTCTAGCTCTGTGTGTATGCTGTGAATGTAACAGCTGGTATAGATTTATCTTGCCCAGCTAGGCCATGTTAAAACTACAACTGCCTTTTCTTTACCAGGATATAAACATTAAAAATACCCCTTTTCTCTTTAGTGTAGGCCTGGCCTCACACCTACACACGCCACCTGAATGGCCAATGTTGTCATCACTCATTCAACCAAATCTCCAGAGAGCAGCTATAGGCTCCCTCTGCTGCCAGCTTCCTGACTTTGTACTAGCCCTGCCTGTTCCTTCTCAGCTGGGCTCCATCATCAATCCAGAGTTACCTAATTCCCCTCAGCTGTGGCCTATCCAGTTAATTGGCCCCTTCCTCGGTCTCATTAACCCCTGCTTGGATCTGATGAAGTGGGTTCTAGTCCACGAAAGCTTATGCCCAAATATGTTAGTCTCTAAGGTGCCACAAGGACTCCTCTTTGTTTTTGCTTGGCTAGTGTGGAGTGAGCACTGCATTACACTTGGGCAGTTTCTAAGCAGCATAAAACTTTTAAGTGCTTCCTAATTAGCTCCTGTATTCCTTGATGGGTGTACTGTAAACCCTTATGTACAATTGGGGGCCAGGAAGAGTAAGGTGTAGTGCAGCCTTATTCTATAGAGAGCAAGGCCCCCATCCTACAAACACTTACACCAGGGGTTCTCAAACTGGGGGTCAGGACCCCTCCGGGGTTGCAAGGTTATTTCATGGGGGGTTGTGAGCTGTCAGCCTCCACCCCAAACCCCGCTTTGCCTCCAGCATTTATAATGGTGTTAAATATATAAACAAGTGTTTTTAATTTATAAGGGGGGGGGTCGTACTCAGAGGCTTTCTATGTGAAAGGGGTCACCAATACAATAGTTTGAGAAACACTGACTTACACACATGCTTGATTTCACTGCTGTTAGTAGTTCCACAGATGTCAATGGGAGTACTTGTGGTAGTAAAGTTAAGCATGTAAGTGTTTGCAGAATCCGGGCCCTGGATAGATTCCACAATAGGAACACCCCAGCTTTTTTTAAGTAAATATTATCTGGCATGCCAATATGGCACCTGGGTCGGAAAAGCTCCTCTATGATCTTGTGCCTTCAGTTATTCTTTGATTATACAGATTTGATTAAGGGAGGGAGGTAATTTAATGATTCATGCACTGGGAATCGGGAGACATGATCTGGGAAATGCAGGGAATCAGGAGACCTGACTCTGCTACTGTCTTGCTGTTTGACCATAGCCAGGTCACTTAACCTATATGTTCATCAGTTTCTCCATGTGTCAAACGGGAATTATAATACATACTCACTTTTATAAAGAGCTGTGAGACCCTCTGATGGAAAGTGCCGTCTAAGTATCAGTCACCATGATATGCATAATGTATTAGATCAGTGTTCAGCTGTGTTTGTTTAATTTGGGAAGTTACCTGTTACCCAGGGACTGTCAAAAGATTCCTCACTGGGAGAGCCAGGTGCTGCAGTGTTGAACTGCCTCTGTCACTGTTCAGTTTTATCTGTATCGCCAGGAAGGAGATTTGCACTGGCTAGGCAATCATCTGCTTGTTTAAAAATTACCCAGCTGATATTAGTAAGGGGCTAAGTGAGATTTCTACAGCTCGGAAGGGATCTGGTCTGTGGGTTGAGGAGGGAGAGAAAAAGCCCACTGGTGGTTGGTCTGTAATTTGGAAGGATCAGTGCTTTAAGGAAACAGCACCTGAGTGACAGTGTTAGTTCAGCATTATTCTCAAAGCAATGGAAACCTGATTCCCAAGACAACACCTATGCAGCTGCATCATGTGGAGTCAAATACTGTAGCTAGTGAGAATATTTAGCCTTCTGTATCGTTTGACATCTTCAAAGTGCTGTGCAGACATTGACCAACGAATCCTCACAACCCCCCATCAGACAAAAATATTATGATCTCTATTTCACAGCCCAGGAAGCTGAGCTCTAGAGGAACTTCCCTGCCTTGGTCCCCAGAGAGAACCCTGGTCAGAGATATGGTTAGAGCTGAGAAGTTCCTCCCTCCTCATCTTGTGTTCACACCGCTAGGCCATGCTTGATATCAAACAAAGCGCTGGACAGTTCCATGAGCAGCGATGAAATTGGTGCCCCTGCAGGCTAAGATTATAGCGTAATCCTGTCTCGTGCGCCGGGATGGAACGAAGCCGATCGCTGCCGACATTAGGGAAGAATTTTTTCTCCTTGTTCAGTATTGTGCAATCAGGCTGCTGTCTAAGGTGACTTTGATGCCCTCCTCAATAACATCAAACATTGACCACAGCCCTAGGGTCACACAGCAGGACTTGGACTGTTGACCTGGTTGGGGATGGCGAATGGGCCAAATTCCACACTGGTGCAGGCAGGCACTGCTCTATTGAATTCAGTGAAGAAAAACCAGCAGCCCAGCCCCATGGCTTGGTGATCCTGTTCTGCATTGGCCCCAGTAGGGCAATTCTTGTTGTTGTTGTTTGTATGATGGTAGCACCTATGCAGCTAAGGACCAGCTGAGGATGGGGCTCCATTGTGCCAGGCACTGGCCAGCCAGAGTACTAGAGAGTCCCTGCCCTGGAGAGTTTCCACCCGAAACAGACCAGACCCAAGGAGGGAAGGGGGGTAACAGACGAGCAGAGTGACAGGTGTAAATGTCACGTCGTGCTGCGTGTTTTGTTTAATCCTTCAGATGGACTCTCGTGGGTGCAGGGGGATTTGCTAGATGAGGAGACAAGGGAGGGAGCGGGGCCATAGAAGAAGGTAGGGGAGATGAGGGATGGAGCATGCAGGGCAGGTGGGGATTGGAGCTAGCAGCCAGTCAGCACAGGGGAGAGAATGCCCCACTCTTTGCTCCCTGAGGGTGCTGCAGAAGAGAAAGCCCCGGGGATGGGGGGGAACGACTCTCATTGCTCAATAGCGACCCCTCTGGCTGATTGAGATGCATCTTGCCCACCTTGGCCAGAGGCTTGTGGTACTAATGCAGGTGGGAAGGTGCCCTCGAAACCCCAGAGTCGTAGCAGGCTAGGGAGGAAAGAGCTGTTTGATCCCCCTTGCAAAAATGCCATGGCAGTTTCCCAGCTCAAGGACCCAGCCCCTCACCTGTCCTTGCTAGGGAGATGCTAAGGAAGAAACTCCCCTCCCAGGTGAGCGGGGGAGGGTGAGAAAGAAATGTGCAAGGCTGTTTTAGATCAGCCCCATCCCCTTGCAATACAGAGGCTTAGAATCATAGAAGATTAGGGTTGGAAGGGACCTCAGGAGGTCATCTAGTCCAACACCCTGCTCAAAGCAGGACCAACCCCAACTAAATCATCCCAACCAGGGCTTTGTCAAGCCGGGCCTCAAAAACCTCTCAGGATGCAGATTCTACCACCTCCCTAGGGAACCCATTCCAGTGCTTCACCACCCTCCTAGTGAAATAGTTTTCCCTAATATCCAACCTAGACCTCCCCCACTACAACTTGAGACCATTGCTCCTTGTTTTGTCATCTGCCACCACTGAGAACAGCCGAGCTCCATCCTCTTTGGAACCCCCCTTCAGGTACTTGAAGGCTGCTATCAAATCCCCCCTCACTCTTCTCTTCTGCAGACTAAACAATCCCAGTTCCCTCAGCCTCTCCTCGTAAGTCATGTGCCCCGGCCCCCTGATCATTTTCGTTGCCCTTCACTGGACTCGCTCCAATTTGTCCACATCCCTTCTGTGGCGGGGGGACCAAAACTGGACGCAATACTCCAGATGTGGCCTCGCCAGTGCTGAATAGAGGGGAATAATCACATCCTTCGATCTGCTGGCAATGCTCCTACTAATGCAGCCCAATATGCCGTTGGCCTTCTTGGCAACAAGGGCACACTGCTGACTCATATCCAGCTTCTCGTCCACTGTAATCCTCAGGTCCTTTGTCTCTCCTCCTTCCCCTCATTAATTTTTTAGGGTTCCCCAGGTATACAGAGTATTTTCTGGCCTGCTCTGTCTTCCTGTGTGTTAAATGCCAGCATAGCTGCCCAAGTCCCATTTCCCAAAGGTTACCTTTTCTTTCGCCCTCTGTTTGCCTTCCAGTTTCTGGCCCACAAAGGGTTAAGCGAGCCGCCCTGCTGCTGCATATTTCAAGCAGGCTCTACCTGGGGAGTGGAGAGTTGTCTTCTTCCTGGTAGGGGAGCACCAGGGAGTCGGCTCTATGTGTGGCTGAATCCCAGGGAATTTCTCTGTTGTTGAGGAGCAGACACCTCGCACTCCCCCAAGGTGAGTGTTTAATGTGGTGGGAACTGTGGCTTTGATTTAACTGGGTTGTGGTGGAGGGAGAGGGAATTCCTCGCTGCTGGCACAGAGCTGAAAAACAACCTACTTTTTGAGTTGAAAAAGGACGGTCTTCCCCATTTTGTCAGCACACCTCCCTGGAAGCCAGCAGAGGCAATAGAAGTGCCTTTCAGACCCTGCTGTAGTGTTTCTAAGGGACGGGTGTGTCCGAAAGTACCTAGCGCTCCCGTGGAATAGGGGGAGCAATGTTAAAAAATTCCTATTGACTTTTATAGGTGCTTCTCAAAGAATCAGACTTTAAGCGCTAAACTGAGGGAGGGCAGCAGTGCTAGAACTGAATTTTGCAATTGGAACCCGTCTCTAATGCAGGTGGGAAGGTGCCCTCGAAACCCCAGAGTCGTAGCAGGCTAGGGAGGAAAGAGCTGTTTGATCCCCCTTGCATGGGGGAGGGATAGCTCAGTGGTTTGAGCATTGGCCTGCTAAACCCAGGGTTGTGAGTTCAAAATCCTTGAGAGGGCCATTTAGGGATATGGGGCAAAAATCTGTTGGATGATTTAATTGGGGATTGGTCCTGCTTTGAGCAGGGGGTTGGACTAGATGATCTCCTGAGGTCCCTTCCAACCCTGATATTCTATGAAATCTAATGGCAATTTTGTAAAGGAAACTCACCTTTCACTCTTGTCACCACTAAATCCTTAGCTATGGCCAGTGACCTTAACACAGGGCTGAGCCTGGAAGCTGAGACTGAAATGCTGGGGAGTAGAATTGATTTTATTTCAGATCTGAGCTCTGAAGCGTTAGGCTGACTTCCCCAAAGTCCGATTTCACAGGTTCCTCATCAAACCTCCACCCCATTGGTGTGTCTCAGGGGGCCTCCCCTGCCCCCGGCAGTGAAGCAAACAGCTCTTTGCTGTAGCCACAAAACAGCTTGCTGGGATGTAAACAGTCTCACTGATGACCCTGAAGCACGTTGCTGAGCAGAGTGAGGTGTAAGTAGGTGAGCTGCAGACAGCAAAGGCGCTTTGGCGAAAAACAAGTTTTAAGAAATTATAGGCGGTTTTATGCAGAGAATAATCCAGGAGTTACTCTGGATTTCACAAGCGTAACTTAGAGCCAAATCTGCGTCTGTGACAGGATACACTCTCGGGGCCAAATCTATGCTGCAAGTAAAACTAAGTCGGAGGATCTGATTAGACCACTGTTGTCATCGGTAGCACAGATGAGACCTGATCTGAATTCAAGCCCTGGGGAAAAGTGCATGTTTGTTCAGCCACATCTCTGCTGGGCAGTAGGAAAGGAAAGGAAAGGAAAAGACAGCTATTTGTAGTGCGCCCTGTGCTGTATATACAATCCAGGGGCCGAGCTCCCAGCCTAAGGCCCCAGACCAGATCCTCCCCGCCTCTAGTTTCCCCACAACTGTGTTTGTTTGCACTGTGAGCTGTCAGGGTGGGACTGGGTCTGTGCTCAGTCAGTGCTTAAAGCACAGTGACAAAATACTGGGTGGTGCTGTCCCCTCCCTTCTGTAGTAGCCCTGTGCCTTGGGCTGCAGTGGGAGTCAGGCCCATAGGTGCTGGGGAGGGCTGCCGCACCCCCTGACTTAAAGTGGTTCCATCACATACAGGGTTTACAGATCGGTTCAATGGCTGTCAGCCCCCCCCCCCCCCCCCCGTACAAACTGTTCCAGCGCCCCAGTCAGGCCAGGGCTGTGGTCAGTGTTTTCAAGATGCTGCTTGATTTAGCAGGCTGAGAGGGTGGGGGTGGTTTCTGCAATGAAACCTGCCAAACCAGCTTCTCTGGCTGTTTGCTTGGGTGTCTTCTCTCCCTTAGCATGGGCGCACGCACCACACCTAGTTAGTGTTTAAGTGCCCCAAGGGTGGAGCAAAACTCCATCCACCAGGCCAGGGGCGGCTCTATGTATTTTGCCGCCCCAAGCATGGCAGTCAGGCGGCTTTTGGCAGCGCACCTGCAGGAGGTCCGCTGGTAACACGGATTCGGCGGTATGCCTGCGGGTGATCTGCTGGTCCCGCAGCTTCGGTGTACCCGCCGCCGAATTGCCGCTGAATCCGCGGGACCAGCGGACCTCCCGCAGGCATGCCGCCGAAGGCTCCCTGACTGCCGCCCCCACAGCGACCGGCAGGGTGCCCCCCACGGCTTGCTGCCCCAGGCACGCGCTTGGTGCGCTGGTGCCTGGAGCCGCCCCAGCACGAGGCTGAAGAAACCTGTGCAGGCACTTGAATTGCTCCTGTGATCTTGCTCATCAGAGTGTAAAAGTGGGGGGGATGAAGGGGAATTGCAGGGAGGGGCTGCAGATCCTTTCCCAAGTGGGGATGGGGAGGCCAAGGCTGGACTAGCGGGGGGGGGGGGGGGCTGCAGGTCATTAGTAAGGGGCAGTGGTAGTGCTTTGAGGTAAACGTGCACTTACTAGAGCTAGCAATCTGACTGTAGCCTCTTCGGAGTCCCTCCCTTGGACACTCCCATGTGCAGTGACAATAGAGAGCCCTTTCCTGGGGACTGCATGCAGGGTCCCCCTGGGCCTCCCTTCCTCAAAACCACTTGGTTTATCTTTGCACTAGGCCTCTCAGAACTCCCTGTGCTTGGCAGCCAATAAAGGGGAGAACTGGGGCTAGGGGCCATAGAAACTGCTCCTGACCTTGGGCAATGTAGCAGGGTGGAGAATTCTGGACGGCTCAGACTGCCTCCCTGATGCCTATTTTAACGCCCACTGTCCCGCCCTGCGGAGGAGTTTCGGGTCAAAGACTGCAGCCAGTTCAGACCTAGGCTAGGAGCCTGTTGATTGCATCTGCTTCAGCAGGTGTCTAAGCAGCTGGGCTCAGTCACTAAGCAATCTTTCGCTGTGCCACTCCCCACTGCGCTGTCTTTCTGGTTCCAGTCCACCTCTAGCCACAGCCAGGGAGGGCCCAGTTCCCCATAAGGCTTGGGGATTCTGGGGACTTGCTGCGGTCCTAGCCCGGGAATGTACTCCGCAGCCTCTCTATAGAGTGGAATCCTGGCCCTACGCTGGGGTTAGAACAGAGGCACGCAGGGCCCAGCCTCACAGGATTTGGCCCTGCCTACGCCTTCCTTTTTGTTTTTAAACACAACGGTCTGCTTCTATGGCTCTTCTCTCTGATGATCCAGTGCTTTGCAAAGCCTCCCCGGGGGGGGGGGGGGAGAGATACTTGCCCAAGGTCACGGGCAGAGACGGAACTAGTGCAGGAGTCCTGGCCCCCAGGCTCCTGCTCTAACCACCAGACAATGCTGCCTTTGTGACTCCGTCTGTGAAAAGATGATTCTGTCAAGAGTGCAGCTGCCCACTCCCTTAATTTGTCCCTCTCCTTGGCTTTCCAAGCAGTTGCCGCCCCACTGAGAAGGCTCGTGGCTATGTGATGGAGAGAACTGCCTGGCTGGGATTCTAGACTTTTTAGTCCGAACGTTCTGGTGTGTGTGTTTCTTTTGAAGTCGGGCTTCTGTATAAATTGGTACCCAAACTGGCTGCTTCACTGTGCATCTCTCCCAAGGTAGATGTGCCATCGCACACATGGTGATGGCTAGCGCAGCAGGGATCTTGCAGCGTGGAAATAAAAGGTCTGCTGAAGAGTAGCAACCACAACAAAAATGCCCCTGCCCCCTGCCGGTTGCCCTAAGCAATGTGGCCCCACAGAATATCAAACACTAGGGAATGTTCCCACTGACAAAATCAGGGAGAAAACTGGCTTTGTGGCTAACGTGCCGGACTGGGTGATCTGGGTTCTAGCTTTGGCTCTGCCATAAACATGTTGTGAATCCTGCTCTGTGCTTCAATTTCCTTGTCTGTAAAATGGGGATAAAACAATGGCTTACTTCACAAGGATTTAATGAGACTTAATGTATTCATGTTTGTAAAGTGCTATGAGAGCTGTGGGATGGAATACACTAATAACAGTGAGGCTACATCACTGCCGGTCCTTATCCCTATTGTACAGATGGGAAAACAAGCACAGAGAGAGCGAGAACAGCTTGACCCAGGTCATGCAGTGAGTCAGTAGCAGAGCTGCAAATAGAACTAGGTCCCTAGGAGGGCAAAATAATACATTACAGTTGTTTGGGTGGAGAGACTGTGTAGGACTGTAAGTGGGGTCTGAAAAGAAAAGATGTTGAGGTCCCGCCCCAAAGAACATCCTGATGATGTCTGGCTTAGGTATGGGTCTGTCACCTTACTGGAATAGTCTTTTCATTGTATGTATTCCAGCAACTGTGCTTTGTATCTTGTATGCATACCCAACCTGGGGACAGAGCATTTAAGTAGCTGGAAATTGAAGCTAGACATATTCAGACTGGAAATAAGGCGAAAACAGTTAGATGGTGATTAACCATTGGTACAATTTACCAAGACTCATGGTGGATTCTCCATTACTGAGAATGTTTAAATCAAGATTGGATATTTTTCTTGCTAGGAATTATTTTGGGGCAATTCTCTGGCCTGTGTTATACAGGAGATCAGACTAGATGATCACAATGGTCCATTCTGGCCATGGATTCTATGAATCTATGAAAAGTCCTTGAAGCAAACAGGCCATCATGTCTTGATGGCAGAGACTAGAATAGAAATGAAATACTTCTGTGTAGGGCCTGGGGAGAAAATCCCCAGGGCTCCCTAGAAATGAAGTGTCTCGGAGATCCTCCTCACTGCTCCATGTGGTGGTCAGATCATGAAAGCTGATAAGGACTGTGCAGTGCCCGTGAGCTCAGAACAGATGCAGGGACTCCAGATAATATTGAACTATCCGTAACAGATACAGACAGGACTGATTCCTGTCGGAATAACTGGAGTCCTTTTTGGTAAAGAACTGGTGGTTCATCCTTTTGTTGACCTCTCTGATTGTCTTTCTCACCTTGGCACCACCTGTGACTGATTGCATGCACGTCTCATCCATGGCTCTTCTCCCAGGAACCTGCCTGTGGATTTTCATGCAGGCAATGAGAACCATCTTGTTGGTTTGTTTTTATTTATAATTTTGTATTCAGTTTTCCAAATACAATAAATATACCAAAATACCAGATTCATCATAATACAAAAGTAAAGCCAGTTAGGATAAAAGTGGGGAAGTAATATATCTATCTTCAGAGTCTACATTAATCATAGACCTCTTAAAGAGTCATTCCAAATTGCTTTGAATTTTTTGGGCAAACCCTTTCTGCAGAGTGCCAGTTGTTCATTAGCTGTGAGGTCAGCTGTATAACTGAGCCAGGCATCAAGATTTGGTGGGGACTGACCATTTTTGCAGGATTAACTTTTTAGCAATCAGGAACCATGCTGCCTTGTTACCAGGTAATCTCTGTGTATCAGGAATATATACAAGAATGAAACTTAAGGGGGAGGGCTCCAATTTAGCATCCAATATCAAATTGGTCCTTTGACCCACCTCATACCAGAAATTCTTGATACGGGGCACTCCCAAAACATATGAGCTAATGTAACACCAAGGGAGTTACATTTCCAAGAGTGGTCAGCATTTATGAGACCCATTAGCCTATGTGAGGACAACTATATTTGAAAAAGTGTCTTTTGGTGAATAAATTGTAGTCTCAGGTCTATAGTTGCTTTTTAAACATTAGATAAAATTGTATTCCACTGGGCCAGAGATAGCTGTGTATCCAAATTTCTGTCCCAAGCAACTCTCAAATTAGCAATCTTTGGCAGAGTTCTTTGGGCCAGACAATCATAAAAGGATACCACTGGCTGAGAAAATCCAGGACGTTTCCTTCAAAATAATAAACGTTCTGGAGCTCTCAATGCATCCAGTGCAAATATATGTACAAGTCAATGCTTTAACTGAAGAGATTTCCATGCTACAGAGCAAGGCATGCCAAACTGTTGCTGAAGATCAGGGCCGGCTCTAGGATTTTTGCCGCCCAAAGCAAAAACAATTTTGGCTGCCCCCCCCACCCCCGTTTTTTAATTACCCCCACCCCCGGCCCCGCCTCAACTCCGCC